>NC_056749.1:523304348-523609325 GCF_019279795.1 Protopterus annectens | reverse complement strand
GACCGGATAGGTCCCTTGACTCCCATTGCTAGAACGAGGTCAGCTTTTGTAACTCCATTTGGATTGTATGAATTTACAAGGATGCCCTATGGAATGAAAATGCCCCAGCAATGTTCAAGAGACTGGTAGATCGTGTCTTAGTAGGAGCAGGAGATTATGCTCTAGCATACTTGGATGACATTGCTATTTATAGCCATTCCTGACCAGAGTGATTTCAACATGTTAGGGAGGCCTTCAATAGATTAAAAAGGGAAGGATTAACCATTAAACTCAGTAAGTGTCAGGTGGGTATGACAGAACTTACTTAGGACACAGAGTGGTGAGTGGTAAGATTAGGCCAGAACCTGTCAAAGTGGAAGCTATTCAAGCTTGGCCAGTTCCTGTTACTAAAAAACAAGTGAGAGCATTTCTATGGACAATGGGGTACTATAGAAAATTTGTGCCCAATTACAGTACAATAGCTGCACCCCTTACTGACCTAACTAGGCAAAATAAACTGGATAACATAGTGTGGAAAACAGATTGTGAACAGGCATTCCATAAACTTAGAGATTTTGGGAGGACTCTCTTTTGTTGGCTAGCCCAGATTATAGTAAAGAATTTGTTATGCAAGTAATTGCTTCAAATTATGGGGTGGGGGCTGTATTTAGCCAGGTTTCCTCAGAAGGAGAAGAGCACCCAGTGGTGTATCTTAGCTGTAGACTACAATCTAGGGAAAATGTTATGCAGCTGTGGAGAAAGAATGTCTAGCCATAGTATGGGCATTGCAGAAGCTGCAGCCCTATATTTATGGAAGAAAATTCACTGTACTCACAGATCATAACCCTTTAACATGGCTAAACAGAGTCATCAAGCAGAATGCCAAGTGATGGAGGTGGATTCTAGGGTTGCAAGCATATGACATTGACAATACAACACTGCAGTGGTTTAATAATGTCAGTGCAGATGGACTGTCCAGGAGATGAGTGAGTTGATATTCCTAGACAGACCTAATTTCTTCAAGTGCTATTTTTCAAGGCTCGCTTTAAACACATTATTGAGTCATCGGGGGAGGGGGGATTTGAAGAAATTAGACACTTTCATCTGTGCTAGCATGTCTGGCTGAAGTTTTATACATAATTTCAGATTAACCTATGTATTATTATGCCAGCATGATTTGCTATGATATTGTTAATAAGTGTTTACACACTGATTTACAATCTGTTTGTACAAAGTGTTTTAAAGACTTGAACAGTGTTCCTTTACATTTATAACTGTGCATATTTATGAAGAATATTATAAATACAGACTATCTCAGAGTCAACTGCTCTGCATATGATGTCACCATAATGTTGACAGTTGTTGTGTGTTACTTTCAGAGACTGAAAGACATGAAGAAACTTTAGTAAGCAGTTGTTGATTGATTTTCAAAATATGAAATGAAAATTAGAACTGGAACAGTTGTGACAGTTGGGCTAGTCTATAAAACAGCCTGTTGAAGTCAGTAGTTGTCAGTTAACAGCCAGTTATAGTTGCCAGTTGTTCACAGTTGTACTATGCAGTGGATACCCAAAAGGACTCCCCGAGAATTGTAATCCTCCCTTTGTCTGTTGTAATAATTTAGTTTAGATCAAGGACAGAATTCTTTAGTCAGAAAGGAAAATTATAACTAATCAGTTACAGGTTTTTCAAACTGCTGGATTTCTACACTAAAGTATTGATTTCCTTCTCCTGGTGATTGAGTTATGTTTGTTTATTGGAAATTACTGTTTTCTATTTTAAAAATTTTGCTTATTATTAAAGAGTTTTATTAACTAACATTGTGGCTGGTTAATCAATGTTTTCTTTAGTGATTTGAGAGTGCTTATACCTGGTTTGTTAACTTTCCTGGCCACTCCAAACACCTAGCTGCTTTAGGTCATTTGCTATCATTTGTTTTAATATCTAATTTTAATAATTGGACACCCCTTTGAAAGGGCATGTGACTGTCTACTTGGTGGCAGGGTGTTACTGTACTATTTTGGGGAAAGGACACAGCTGGAAATCTATATCAGGCTTTCCCAGAAATGTCTGTATGTGTGAGATTTAATTTATTTAAGTGTGAGGCTATCAGAGGTGTTAAACTGGGACACATTGCTCTGAAGTGTGCAATAAAGAGTTATATTTTGGGTGAATAGTAGTATACAGCCCAGTCCCTGGTTATAGAGCACATTCCTGTTGTGATCTTAGGGGAAATTATGAAATATTAATCCTGTTTAAGTGACAGTCTCACACTGGACTCAGTAGTGAGGACTGAAGATCCTTAGTTACTGACCCAGGATAGTACGGGACATCACATTGTTATTGGCAGAGTGGTGGGATATTATTTGGACATCACAGATACTATACTCTTTTCTTAATGATTGTCATGGCTCCCCCTTATGTCCATCTGGGATATCACAAGCTCAGCCAGATAGGACCTTGTTTTAATGTCTCATCCAAAGGAAGATACACTCAGGAGTGCACCCCCCCCTCAACACACACACCTTCATGCTCCACTACACTATCAGCATTGTAAAATTAATCCAATACCTGGTGTGGGAATAGAAAGACAGCCTTCTAATGTTCCAACTCAAAATATAAGTATGTTGACTGATGAGCTTCTGATACTGTATAGAAGAATAGATGGCGCTCATCTCTGCAAGCAATAGCTTTTTATATACTTGGTGTTTTACTAGGTACATTTTCAATGACATTGCTTACCATCTAAATGCTTTTTGCCTTCTTTGAGTTTTGATTACTGGGTGCACATGTAAAATATTTTACAAAGCTTTTTTTTTATTTTTATTAGAAGCCACCCACATAATGTAGGCATGATAGGTTGGAAAATGTATAATAACACAAACTATGAAGCTCAGTAGTTCAGCAGTATATGTGTAAAATGTGACAGAATAATTTAAATTTTAGACAATGACTACAGCTCTTTTTATATAATAAGTGAAAACCATATAGTGAACTGCATGTTAACAGAATGGTTCAAGCCAGCTGCTGTTTTGTTTAGCTTGTAGATATAGTCCAGCATCACCTGTGCAGAGAAATTAATAAAAGAGACTTGACTAATCAGTTTATGCTTTCCCCACTTTTCGCAGTCTGATGCCTTAACTACTGTCCTCCTTGCATTATACATAATCCCATTATGTAAACATAATTTGAAAGTTAACATATTAAATACTAATAATTGTCTTACTTGTGCTGGCCTTCCATGACCATTGCAGGAAGAGAAATTAACTTCATTTGATGTTACACAAGACCCAAGTCATTACCTCTGATAAACTGCCCCTGTTGAATTAAACCTAAATGAAGCAACCTGTGTCAAAGAATTAAAATGTTCCCTGAAAAAATATTGGCATCAGCAGCAGAAATTCTGTAAACAATCCAGCGGAATCATTTGGCATTATGATTGCTTCTTCTTAGGAATAATTTTCCTCGTTTGGCCTCTTGTCATCTCTGAATGTTAACACTTTATGTGTCTGTAGTTTTCTATATAAAACAAGTCATTAACATTTACAGACAAAAATAACACAGAGAAATGGGAAAGGTTTATAACACCATTCGAGATAAGAGCACTTGAAAAAATGCACCCTTGGCGAGACAATATCTACAGATGCAATCAATGGCTATCACATCAATTCAAAAGCAATTCCCTAGTTTAACACACTAGAAGCACAGTGTGTGCATTAATATAATGTAGAGAGCGCTATTATCCAACATTCCTGCAAGAAATTGACATGTTAACCACTTACTGTTGACACAAAAGCAAGCAGAAAAGCATTTTATAGTAGAGTATATTAAATTTAGTATGCAACTAAGATCACTTTCATATTTAAGAAAATTCTAACATAAAGGCTATACTGCACAAAACTGAAGAATGGTTATTGTCTTAAGTGATGCTCGTATAAAAATGTACTGTATGAAGGCAGCTGAAGGCTACATGAATAATTTATGCTGCCTATTTCCACAGCTATAGGGATAAGAGGCAGATTTTATTTAAAATCTTTTATTTTTTTTGTACCCTACAGCTGACCATTGGCTGCCACTCGTGCTTGTCTTCATCCACTACTTCTAATGGACTCTCATAAATCCCCCAGACTAACTCTGACCCATACTTGGGGTCAGTAAGGAAACTGAGGCATTCCAATGCAGTGTAATGCATTCTAAAGGAAGAGTTCTGCTTCACATGCGATATTCCCATTTCCATGGGTGCTTATCTGTTTATGTCTGATAAGTTAGTGTGCAATAGGGACCTACTGGTATACGATCTTGCCTCTGGAACAACTCATCCAATGTCCTCCACCCTTTATCTGCTGCCATATGCATCCCCAAGCTACACCGGAAGGAACATTAAGATCTTCCAGGCAAGTACCTTCCTCCCAAAGTATGCATTACCCCATCCTTCCACGACAGTGCTACAGATGCTTAATACACTAAATAAACTCTGGTCACCCTTACATTGGTTAAAGATTTACCCCTTTATACAATGGCACTGGCAGATGCTACTTAAGAAGCTGATTAAAATTTCCTCTATTCATAAACGTGTTAAAAATTACCTTGTGTTTACCCCCTGCATTCTTGAATTGTAATTTCTGTAAGTAGGCAGTTCTAAGCACTCACTATTTCTGTGGAGTGGTATTGACCTGTCAACTTTATAACTTTAAATTATAATTTTGACATTTTCTTCTCCTATAACAATTTTTTGAGCTGTAGATTTTCTTCTTGAGTTACCTAAGGGCATATGTCACACCCTTTTTGTCTTTGTTTTGGTTACACCTACTGAGCCCGGCGGTAAGAGGGTTAACATTTCCATTCCCTATCTTTTTAGTCTTCATAAACGTTTATGATATTCTGTGGTGAAAATATGACATTTAGTCAAATGTTCATGCTGACATAATAATTCAAAAAAGATGTGCAGAAAACTTCACATATCACACTATTCAAACAGTGAGCAGGTACAACATTATCAAACATATGCAATGCCTTAAAAAGCAAAACTGCACAAGTAACTGTCCCAGAAAAAAAACATACAAGGTTTTGATTAGCAGGTCAAGACAGTAATTCAGATGACAAGACAGTGCATCCCATGTTCTCACTTGCCCAGATGATAACACCATCACACTGAGAAGCTGCCACTCTTATGTCAGATGTAAAAAATGCCAATGTCAAAACCCCCCCATAAACACATAATTATTTAACGCTTTATCCCTGCTAACCCAGTCATCCCTGTAAGTGATATTTACTGTACTCCACTTGAACATACCTACTTTAAGCGCTCACAGAATGCACAACATAACCTCTGGGAAGTGATTGTAGGAAGGCAATATATCCAGGTCCAATCCCAGCATGATAAAACTGAGAGGAAAGACCCAACTGTCTGTCTCTAAAAAGAACACTTAGCTGGTCATAAATCACATCTCAGTATGATACAGAAAATGGGGCAGCAAAATATGAAGCACATCAGATGTCACATACCCCATCATGGCTTCTGGAGCTGATATTGTTAGCACATCAAAAATAATGGCAAGAGTCCCTTCACTATAACACTTTATCATGGATCTTCACAATTGTTAAGGGAAACGCTAAGGTATCCAATGGCGTTTTCCCTGAGAATAAGAACTGAGGTGCTTCTCTGTACATGTTATTCAGGAGACTGTTATAAATATGATTAAGCAGACAGGTGAAGTCTGTGAAAGTCAGTGTCAGCTTAACTTACTCAACTGAAATTTTCTGCACTTCTGTCTAAATGGTTGGAAAGGGGAGATGTGTACCAAAGGATAGTGAAATAGAAATTCAGCCAAGAGCACTGGCAGCTGTTGTATCATGTACATGTCCCTTAGATGTGAAGATAAGAATAAAGCTGAAATAACCACATCAAGCAAAGAAGATTCAACACACACATAAAAGAAGTCAGATTACATATAGGCAGCAGTAAGACAAACTTATCTAACATTTCTCCTAACAAAATAAATTACATTAGCAACAAGAGAGAATTTTCATTCAGTGGAAAAAGTGAAAAACATGAATTAATGTGGTTATGTCTTCTATCAATGCCAGCAGATAAATCATTTCACATTCATGACATGAGCTCTAAAGAAATGTGAAAAAAGCAACCATCAATTCTGAAGCCAAAAAATATCACAACAGTGTGCAACATTCAACCAAGCATAGGGGCAGGAGGTATCAGGACATAACAGAAGTACTCTTTAGCTTCTTATCCTAAGTACTCCTTTTGTATCTCTTCTCAATACTTAGTATACTCATCTGGGAAGGAAAAGCCAAAGTCTGATATGGATGTATAATCTGCAGCAAAATCTGCTGTATGTTGAAGGCTTCCTTACTGCAAGTACAGAAATATTACCCATGTCACACTGTATAAGAGATTATGGAGCGTGGGTACAAGATTTCAGACTGGCTATAGCCAGCATCTTTGCATGCTTGGGTATGCACACTCTGTGATACCTTACAGCAGTTCTGACCCATTTAATATGCATCTTGATTACTACAGATGTACCTCAAGATACAGTAGGAATGTCAATGGCTTGAAAGACCTATGATAAGTTTACTGAAAGCACCACAAGTATTTGCCTCTACAATGTTATGTATATGAGGAAAGCAGTTCGACATTAGCATAAAGGGGAATCTTATTCTGCTATACAAAGACTGGCAGTAACATTTAAACATCTCTTGGGATGATCAGTAAACAATACTAACATAGTGGTTGACTTACCGGTTTCTACAAAATCTTTACTCTCACTCCTAGAAAGAAGGGTATCCTGTAACATGTTGTTGCGTCTTTCGGCTTTTCCCAGTTATGGTTGCCACAGCAGAACTCCGGTCTGCTAAGGATTGGCAGTAGATTTTTACGTGCCGAGTTGGCAGCTCTGACGCACAACCTTCAACGAAGGTACGCCCATTCACGCATATCTCCACACAGAAGTCGCTCTAGCTGAGAATCGAACAGGACGTCTTACTGTGAGGTGACAACGCTACAGTTAACGCATTTAAATACATATGCTGTCATGTGTTACATCCCTGTTTTTTATTTATAAAATAAAGTTATTTTATACATATTCTATGAAACAGCATGCATCCATGCCCTGTGTTATTTTCTTTTTACTTTTATATACTTTCTTCTCTTTTTCCCTCCACCTGGCTGCTGTGCGCCTTGCTCCGGTGCTTGTTTTACACTCTGTGTTCCAGACTGTCCCTGTGTCAAACATTTGCATTTTCCTGGGCGGATGCCTCTGAAGACCCATACTAACTAAGGGAATAACTAAACAGCTCACTGAGAGACTTTTTCCCTTTGTAAACAAAGTGAAACTCTGTATTCCAGACTGTCCCTGTGTCAAACACTTGCATTTTCCTGGGCGGATGCCTCTGAAAATCCGTACTAACTAAGGGAATAACTAAACAGCTCACTGAGAGACTTTTTCCCTTTGTAAACAAAGTGAAAGTATGTATTGATTCATACAGATATAAATTCTACCCATATGATTGTTTAGACTCTGCTAAGCTAGACAAGCTTCTCGGGCAGGAAAGCCAGCAGCCAACCCCCCCCCCCCGCTCAGCCATTCACTTCTGCTCTTTTACATAAGTCTTACCTCTCCCTATCCTCCTTCCTACATTCTCTTGTTTTTCCACATGTCCCCCTAACCTGACCAAACTAGGTAGGGACCTCTCTTTGCCATTACCTTGCACCCCACTAGAAAGTGTCACTAGCATAGCTCTCTGCATTATACTGCTTTCCCCTTTACTGCACTCTCTCCCTCTCCACTAGTTCTCAGCTCTTCTTGGACTCACTCACCCACTCACTCCCCTCAGTCATAAGACACCCTTGTTCTGTGTCCTCACTCTGACTTCCTTCCCACTTGACTCTGAGCTTTCTTCTACAGTCCCCACGTTTAGACTTACCTCTGGATCACTCTTTTTCTTCACTGACTGTCTTCCATCACACTCTGCTCTCTTGGCTCTTCCCGCTCCGTTCGCCCTGTGGGCTCACTCTGCTCCCCTACCCTGCCACCAATTCCCACCCGCCCCCACTACTCCTACATGTATTACTCTAGAGGACACAACCTCACTTGACTAACTCCAATCAAATACACTTCATCATTAACACCCTCAACCCCTTTAGCATCACTTCACATCCACTTATTACCTAACTTAAACTTCTCCTTTATCTCAGGTCAGACTACTACTTCTCAGTTTTGCTACAAATCTACCCCTTATCACCTCTCTCATCTCCCTTAACTTTGAAATGCATACATTATTTATCCCTTCACAACTCCAACTACTTTTCTGTATCTCTCTCCTAACTCCTCTAGCCACTACCTGTCTCCTTACATCATATGAACAACCAATCCACTATTCCCTTTCTGTACTCACACACCTCTACAGTTATACTCCCTTTAGTCTCTATTTCCACAAACCTAACTTATAAAGCTAGCTACCAACTACCCAAATACCACAGACTTGTACATATCAAATTGTACATCCTCAAAACAAAAAAATCACTAGTCTGCCTCTATAAACCTCTCCAGACTAAACAATTATTACTTGTCCATGCTCTATTGGATGGTGACATTCATCCTAACTCTGGCCCTCACCATAACTATTCTACAGGAAACACTTACCAAGATATAACTAGTACCCTCAACTACCAAACCTGGCAACACACTCTCAGTTGCTCATGTTAACATTCGTAGTATATGTAACAAAATTGCTCAAGTTCATGCCCTCTTAGATGTCCACTAATTTGACATTCTTTGCTTATCTGAAACATGGCTTAAACCTCACATTAAAGACAATGAAATTACCCCACCCGGATATAATATTATAAGACATGACCGCCCAGTCAAAAAGGGAGGAGGAGTTGCTATCTATATAAAGCTAACCTTCAAATCAGTACTATACAACGCAACCTACCCCTTGACAATAATACCGAAATTATCTGCTTAAAGCTTCCACTCAACAAAAGTAAAGCAATAAATATTATTTGGACATACCTTCCCCCAGGAAATAACATTATTACACTAGAAAATATCCTTAACTGGCTCTCCTCCAACCTCCCACAAGAAACAATTATCCTAGGTGATGTAAACATTGACTGGAATACCTGTAAATGTATAAACCCCACCTCCCATATAAACTTATATGGCTTCTCACAACTTATCAACAGCCCTACCAGAACTAATAAAATCAATATCCATGAAACTACCTTAGACTGGATACTTACAAATAACCCCCACCAAACCTATACATCTGGTACCCTTCCGGATGATCTAAGTGACCATTCACTAACTTACATTATTAGACATAGGACAAACCTAACTCTTCCTAATACTGTCCTAACATTACGCTCAAAAAAGCAATTTAACTCCGAACTCTTTCTAGCTGAACTAAAACAATGTAGCTGGTCTCTACTAAATCTTCTTCCCCTTAATGAAGCAGTAGAACACTTCAATTCCACATTCCTATCCATTCTAGACAGTCATGCATCTCTATTAGAACCAAAGCTAAACCAGCCCCCTGGCTCTCCAATGATACCAGGCAAAAAATCACTCTTAGAAACAAATTCTGGGCAAAATGGCACACTACTAAAAATCTGACTGAACGCCAAACCTTCAAAGAACTTAGAAACAGTACAAAAAAAGCCATTCTGACAGACAAAAAGAACTATTTTCTCCTAACTCAACAAACCTTTAACAAGCAACCTAAACAATTCTGGACAAGTATTAATAATCTTCTTTACCCAGGCCAATCTGTCACACCCAACCCACAAGGCTCCAACCCTGACAATCACTCACAAACAGCTAATGCCTTTAACTCTTTCTTCACAAATGCTATCCAAACATTGGCTAGTCACCTATCTCCTGACACCTCAAACCTGCCCACATCTTCTTCTGCTCCACCTCCTGCTTTTCATTTTGAACCTATTCCTACCTCCTTTATCTTCTCACTCCTTAATAAACTAAAACTTACCACCCCTTCTGCTGACAGACTCCCTGCAGAGTTCCTTCAAATAGCTGCCAAAGCTATAGCCTATCCCATCTCTATACTCTTAAACAGATCTGTTACAGAAGGAACTGTTCCCTCTATCTGGAAAATATCTCATATTATTCCACTCCACAAAGGTGGGAACTCCAATGACTTCTCTAACTATTGTCCTATAACACTCCTATCCCCTCTTGCTAAAATATTGGAAAAATGCATACATAAACAACTACTTAACCACCTTCTCCAAAACAGCCTACTTGCTTCTTGTCAGCGTGGATTTAGACCTTCCCATAGCACCACCACTGCATTGCTCTCCTTTACTAACTCCATCAACTTTAACCGCAATAAAAATATTCTATCATCTGCAGTCTTCATTGACTTGTCTAAAGCTTTCGACATGGTTAACCACCAACTTCTTCTGCACATTCTTATTTCTCTCTCACTTGATGCTCCTTCCATTACTTGGTTCACATCATACTTAAAAAACCGTCAACAGGCAGTTCTCTGGAAAAACTTACTATCTGATCACCTTCCTATCTTTGTAGGGGTTCCTCAAGGCTCTATCCTAGGCCCCCTTCTATTTTCCATCTTTATCAATCACCTGCAAACAGCTCTCCCTAACACCACCTGCATTCAATACGCAGATGACTCTACAATAATCTGTACAGTCACCTCTCAAACTGAACTCCAGTCTATTACCCAAAACACCTTTAACACTGTAGAACAATGGTTCTCCAATGGTGCCTGCTCCTTAACCCTAAGAAAACTAAACTACTACTCTTCTCACCTACCCGAAAGTCCATTCCTTTATACTTCACTCTCACTTCCAACAACGGTACAGTTATCTTGCCTGATCTTACAACTAAGCTATTAGGAATAACTATAGACAATAATCTCAACTTTGATTCTCACATTAACAATACTATAAAATCAGTTAACAAAAAAATAGGATCACTATATAGAATCAAACCCTTTCTCAGTCCACTTGCAAGGACCACAATAGCTAGAACCCACCTAATCTCTACCCTACTCTATGCTTCACCAATATTCACCAATCTCTCTAAAAATAACCTCAATAAACTAGTAACATCCTATAATAACATTGCTAGATTTGCTACAGCATCTACTTTCAGGACCCATCACTGCCTGAACCTAAAAGAACTAGGATAGCTCGAACTCCCAATCTACTCAAACTCCAACAGCTTACAATAGTGCACAAGACCCTATACCAACCTAGCAAAACCCCAATACTTTCCAGTCTCATTACACCTTACACTAACCTGAGACACCTGCACTCTTCTAACAAACTTCTGATCCATACTACTAAAACTAACAATTTAGCAGGTGATTGCTTGTTCTCCAATGCTGTTGGAAAAATATGGAATAAGCTTCCATCTGAGATCTCATCTCTCACATCACTCCCTCTGTTTAAAAGGAATCTAAAACTTTATCTCAATAAACACTGGATTTGATCCTGTATTAACCCAGTCTAACCCTCTCCTCTTTTCTTTTTCTTATTTCTTTCTCACTTCTTCTCTATTCTTTTTTTTCCTCATATCTCTAATACCTTTCCCTTTTCAGCTCAACGCATTTTTTATCAATTTTTATGTTAAATTTCATTGTAATTAATAATATGTTTGTGCCACAATAATACTTGTTTTGTAATTTTGTAATCAATATTGGAGCTTTTCTCCCTGGGCCTCTACTGAAAATGAACATATATCCAGCTAGACTAGCCCGGTCAACAAATGTAAAATAAAATAAAATAAATAAATTAATAAATTAAACAGTGTTCTTGGTACTAATAAATGAAGTTTTCAAAAAGAACTTGATTTGTTTGGGACTGAATGGTTTTACAGCTGTAAATCACTTGATGAGACTGTGCTTGGCTTTCCTATACTATATTACGCTATACTATAGTATAGTATAGTCTGCCCTTGGCTCTTCTATACTATACTATAGTATAGACTGTGCTTATTTTTTCTGTAGTATAGTACAGTACAGACTGTGCTTGATTATTCTATACTATAGTATATTGTAGTATTGTACAGACTGTGCTTGGTTATTCTAATCTGTACTATACTATACTATGCTTTACTGTACTAAACTATAGACTATGCTTGGTTATTCTATACTATAGTATATTATCGTATAGTATAAACAGCTTGGCTATTCTATACTTGAATGAGCATAGCTTTCATGAGCAGCTGTTTACTGTGTTTTACTTTAACCACAGCTGAGTGATACCATGTTGACTTGTATGTGTCTGTGTTTGGGGGGGGGGGTTGTACCACCTTACTAATGTGTGCTAACTCTAACCCTATCCTTCCTGTGTTGACTTGTGTGACTGGGCTGTACCACCTTACTCACATATGCTAACTCTAACCCTATTTTTCTTTTAACTTGTGTGTGGGTGGGGGTGGGGGCAGTACCATCTTGCTCACATGTGCTAACTCTAACCCTTGTCCTTGTCCTAACTCCAACCATACATATTGCATTACTAAAAACCCTTTCTCCTAACAGTTACATTATTTTGACACTGTCTGTTCATGTTTCACAGCCAGGTTTATTGATATAGGGCTTTTTCAGTGGGAGATGTGAATTCAGTGTTTTTTTTTTAATTCGTTCTTAGTAGTGATTTAGTGTTTTGAGTATTTGCTCCTTTTTTCATATGGTCATTTTATAACAGCCAATCAACCAGTATGTTTTTGGGTGGTGGAAGAAAACTGGAGAAAATGCAAACTTCACACAAATAGTTAATGGAAATTAGAACTGAATCATGTTCCAATATCATTAGAAATCATATTCCAATATCATCATAAATCATATTCCAATATCATCATAAATCATATTCCAGTATCATCATAAATTATGCTGGACTGCTTTATCATTTTTTTCTCTTTCTTTCTCCTGCAGAAGATCCATGAATCTCAGACCCAATTCCCGGAACAAAATGAACAAATCAGCAAACAAACAGAACCAGATAATAAAGCTTTTCATAAACATGACTAACAATTTTATTAGCATGCAACAATATGACCTGCAATAAAAAATATTCACTAATAGGTAATCCTTTGCTACTTTTCTACATACTCCCTGAAGTCTGCCTCACAAACTTTTCGGTTTCCGTTCTCTTTCAACTATAGGATTTCTATCATTACCATTGTTGACTCGGTCCTCCGTAGCAAAATTTCTACCAACTATAATTGGTTATCAACCAAGTCAATGAGACACTTTAGTAGTGGGAATCCTCCCCTATACATTTTCTCATACATGGTACTATCATCAGTTTATTTATTTCACCCTTAATATGTGCATTTATATCTTTCAACCTATTTAACATCTACAGTTTTCTATTGTAACATAAATAAATTGCATTTCCTCTCAACTGTACAGATTTCTGCAGAATGTTGAGATTTTTGTCTCTTATTGATGGTCCATTTTTCATAAAATTCTGTTTTTCTGGCAAATTAGTGGCAAATCATTAAAGACTCAAAGTTAGAAAATAATGACAGACATCTGAGTTTCAGACTTCATATCCTTCAGAAAACTCATAATAATGCAAAACCTATTCCTCTATCAACTTTCTAAGTTTGTAAAAGCAATATTTAAAAAAATTGTCCCTATTTTTTGGGCCTTTATCTTACTTTTAATTATGGCTTTGTCCAGATTTCTTGCTCTAAGAGGTTGAGAGGTACATTACCCTCAGTATGCTTACACATGTACAGTACATATGCACAAATAGATTGGGCCTGACTCCAAAATACTTGCACTGAGAGCAGGCCTTTTAGAATCTGGCCCCTGATGTTGGCCCTTTTATAGATAGGCCTTACACTGAAGTAAGCCACTTTCAGAATCAGGGCAGATTATGCATTTTTTGGCATTTGGGCCATGACTTTGACACCGGGTGTCCGTCTCAGTAAGGCCCTTCTGGAGGATGTCCGTGTCCGCCGGAGAGTCAATTATGGCTGCCAGTTTGCAGTCATCGGCGAACTTGGTTAACCATATTCCTCCTGTATTTGCCTGTACTTCTGAGAAGTATATGCCAAACAGTAGGGGTCCCAGGACCAAGCCTTGTGGGACACCACTTGTGACTGGTTTAGAGTCGGACCTGGAGCCCGTTATTCTTACCGTGTGAGTTCTGTCTGTAAGCCAGTTGGCAACCCATCTCATGGTGTAGGGGTTTATGTTCAGGCTGGTGAGTTTTTCTGTAATACCCGAGTGGGGAATGGTATCAAAAGCCTTGGCGAGGTCAAGGTAGGCTGTGTGAACCACCTTTCCCTCATCTATGGCCTTGGTGACTGTCTCGAAGAAGTCAACCAGGTTTAGTAGGTATGATCTGCCCTTAACAAAGCCAAACTGGGTTGGGTCAAGTGTTTGGAGGTTCCCAATGTCTTTGTTAATGAGTTCCATGATGATGCACTCCATAGCCTTGCAGACCAGGCTAGTCAGGCTTATGGGGCAATAGTTACCAGGGTCAGTTGTGGCCCCTCCTTCGTGGAGTGGAATAACCATTGCTGTGCCCCATTCTATGGGCATGTAGCCTGTGGAGAGGCTGAGTTAGAACAGTGTGTTTAGGTGGGGGTTAGTTTGTTATGTAGTTCGTGCAAGATGCAGCTTGGGACCCACTGACTCTGTGTTTTTGGCTTTTGAAAGAGCTGTTTTCACCTGTGCATCTGTGATTTCCGGGATACTACACTTTTCCAGTAATGTTGTGGGCCCTTTTGGGGTGAGAAGGGGATGAAGTTTGCACTGAATCTATCTGCCAGGATGTTGGCAATATCAGTAGGTTCAGTATATTTTGTGCTATTTTGCACTAGTTCAGTGCATATCTGCGAGTTGCCACTTAGATTCTTAACATAGCTAAAGAAGGCTTTGTGGTTATCTTTGGAATCCTTGGCTAATTTTCTTCCGAAGTTAGCCTTGAATGATTTTATGAGGGACCTTAGTTTCTTAATGATACTGATCAGGGATGGCTTTCCTTCTTGGGATTTGCTTTTTTTATGAACTAGTTTCCTCCTTCTATCGTATAGCCTTTTTATGGCAGGGGTCCACCAGACTGGTTTCCTTCTGTTAGAGGAGTGAGTCTTGGTTTTGCTAGGGATGGCACTATCCATGCATCTTTGTAGGTGCTCATAGAGTGCATTTGTAAAGATTCCTGCATCTTGGTCAGCATTATCCTTTAGTCTGGGGGCTATGAAACTTACTGCCTCTGTCTTAAGTAAGGTGAAGTTTTCTTTAGAAAAGTTTTTTACTGTGGTTTCCTTAGTTGTGGTTGGTGGTGGGGTGTGGACATCCAGAGTGATTAGTTTATGGTGTGATCTAACCAGTGACGGGTTGACCACCGGTGTGGAACACCTGTCGCCCATGTTGGTCATAACCAGGTCCAATATATTTTCACCTCTGGTAGGGGAGTTTACCAGCTGATCCAGGGCATTTGAGTTGATTAATCCAGGAAGGGCTGGGCCTGGGAGTTTGTACTCGAGTAGTTTTCCCAGTTAATGGTAGGGTAATTTATAATCACCCAATATCAGGGTGTTCGGTAGGACCTTCATGTTTTCCAGTGTCTCCAGAAAGGTGTAGTGGTGGTCCTGGGTCATGGACAGTGATCTGTAGCAAGCCATGATTTGCATTGCAGATTTGCCCGATGTTAGTTGCACATGGATGATCTCAGAGGTATCATGCTGCGCCACTAACCTGGAGGTGTAGGTATCCTTGCTGAATATGGATACACCCCCTCCTTTTGTGTTTCGGTCCATGTTCTGTGGCCGAAACGTGTGGTATGAGTTTTAGCCTGGTAGTGCTGGGGTGGTCTCCAGAGCCTTGAACCAGGTTTCAGTTACTACACAGATGTCGACATTCTCCATACTAAGGAGTGCTTCGAGCGCATGCATTCTGAGATTTAAACTCCTGGCATTGAGTAGCATAACCCTCAGTTTTTGTTAATTGTGCTGTTTACAAAGGTGGGTTTGCCTTTTGAGCCTTGCCTAAAAAGGCACTATGGGGGCAGAAAGAGCCTTGACCTGTATTCGAAAGCCTAGGAGTGACAGGTGCAAGCCATCTCTTGTGAAGCAATGCGGCTTGTCGAGCATGTCGTCCCAGGCTGACAGACACTGGATCCAATTTGAATGACACCAGAAGCTTAGCCAATTGTTGATATTGATCATTTTTTCTTTACACTGAGGTATCATTCTTGGTGAGGACAGGATGCTACTTAGGGTCATGGTCATACCAGCCTGGGCTACATGATCAGAGAGCTCTTCCATGTCTCTTTTCATGTAGTCCAGGGAAGTACGTCTCAGGTCATTCACACCAACATGAACAATGACAGAGTCATATTTGTACTTGTTCTGTGCTGTGCTGAGTGCTTGTGTTATGTGGCAGATTCTGGCTCTCGACAGGCAGCTAACAGTAACCTTCTGCTTGTCCAGCCTAGTGAGTGGGACGTTAGTGTGCCGGACTACAGAGTCACCTATTACTAGTGTGCTAGGTATGTTATTTGGCCTTAAGAGCTGTGATTGTGCGGCACACTGATTTTGTGTTTTATGTGTTGTCTGGTTTGTGACGGGAGGTGCAGGTTGTTTGGGTGTCTGATTTGGAGGTCTCTGATGCATTTGCAGGTTTTTATTTAGAGCCTCTGAGTATGATTTTTTGCCAGTGCTGGTTTAGTAGGTCTATGTGTGGCTGGAGGTGTGGTGCATGTGTTAACCTTCTCCTCTTGACTGTCTGTTCCAGTCTTGGGTGGAGACAGCTTAGCCTCCAGTTTGGCTGTATAATTGCATCTCTCGCATATGTTAGTGTTTTGTGGTAGGAGGAGAGGGTTGTCTGTGTACATGAGGCAGTTGTAACATTGCCTCAGGATACCCAGATTCACCAGCTGGACTGGAGAGTACATCTGAAATGGCCTGAATAGTAGGGTGAGCTGCTTAGTCGCTTGGTTGGTGAGGGGTAAATAAAGACCCTTGCCCTGCTGGGCAATCAAGTGTCAGGGTACATTAGTGCTTGCTATTAGGTCTGAGCAAGTGCTGGGCTGTAGGATGTTTTTTGAGTGCTTAGGCTGAGAGTTAGACTAGTTTCAAGGGAAAAACTGAAGAGGACACTTAGTGGAGCCGGGAATAATTTAATCCTAGCTGCCCTGCACACAAAACCGTGCAAATGTGTTTTTTATAGCAGGGAAATGAAAGACATAGAAATTAGCCCAAAATGGCCAATAAACTACTAAATTCTGGGCTGAAACCAGTCCTCCAGGGACAGATAGGCTGCTCAAAGCTCCCCTCTCTCACAGGTGAACAGAGAAACTTCATTCTATCCAAGTAAGGTATAGGCAACTCAGGAACTTGTAAAACAGCCCTGAATTCAGCACTAGCCTGAAAACTGGACTATACTAGCTTAGAAGGGTGGAAAACAAGGATTTTATTTTTTGGGGGTTTTTTTTGTTGAGATAAGGCAAAAACAGTAAAAAAATACACTTCAAACAGCTTTAAATGACTACAAACGATAAGAAAAGGCTATGGCACTTTAGTGTGTAGTCTACAACAGTTAAATTATTTAAACAAAAAATGACTTTTCAAATGTGCAGGCAGTCAAATAAGTACAATATGTGAAAAAAAAACAAGCTTTAAAATCACAATAAGCGTTGTAAAATTGGCGATTAGGCGGAAAACAGTTAAGTACAGCAAGAAAATGCAGAAAATTGATACTTAATCACTCCAAAGTCTCTCTTCTAACCTAGAAGGCTTGCATCAGTTTAAGGCTTTCTAGTGCTTCCTAGTAGGTTAGTTACAGGAAAGATGGGAAACAAGCGCAGATGTGGTCTTTTAAACCAGAAAGTTGAAAGAGATGGACAAACTGCCCAAATGGTCAATAAACTACAATTTCTGGGCCAAGAACCACTTCTCTTGTGGTAGACAGGCTACCTAGTGCTTATCATTCCCACTGATAAGCTAGAAGGCTTTCCTCCAACACAGAAAGGCTTGCGGGGCTCAGAAGCTTACAAAGAGTCCTGGATACAGCAACTTTTTATCTGAACTAGGCTAGTTACAGGAAAGGTGGGGAACAAGTGCAAGCGTGGCTTTTAAACCAGAAACTTGAAAGAGATGGAAAAAACTGCCCAAACGGCCAATAGCTACAATTTCTGGTCCAGGAAACACTCCTCTTATGGTAGATAGGCTACCTAATGCTTACAACTCCCCCTGATAAGCTAGAAGGCTTCCCTCCAACACAGAAAGGCTTGGGGGGGGGTTCAGAAGCTTACAAAGAGCCCTGGATAAAGCAAATCTGTATCTGGACTAGACTAGTTACAGAAAAGGCAGGGAACAAGTGCAAACACAGGCTTTTAAGCCAGCAAGTTGAAAGAGATGGAAAACTGCCCAAACGGCCAATAAACTACAGTTTCTGGGCCAAAAGTCATTCTTCCTGTGGAGGATAGGCTACCTAGTTGTTACCACTCCCACTGATAAGCTAGAAGGTTCCCTCCAACACAGAAAGACTTGGGGGGCTCAGATGCTTACCAACAGTCCCAGATACAGCAAGTCTGTATCTGAACTAGACTAGTTACCGGAAAGGCAGGAAACAAGCGTAAATGCAGCTTTTATACCAGAAAGTTGAAAGAGATGGAAAAAACTGCTCAAACAGCCAGTAAGGTACAATTTCTAGGACAAGAACCACTCTTCTTGTGGTAGATAAGCTACCTAGTGCTTACCACTCCCAGTGATAACCTAGAAGGCTTCCCTCCAACACGGAAAGGCTTGGGTGGCACAGCAGCTTACAAAGAGTCCTGGATACAGCAAATCTGTACCTGGACTAGAGTAGTAACGGGAAAGGCAGGAAACAAGTGCAAACACAGGCTTTTAAATCAGAAGGTTGAAAAAGAGATGGAAAAGCTTCCCAAACGACCAATAAACTATAATTTCTCGGCCAGAAACCACTCCTCCTGTGGTAGATAGGTTACCTAGTGCTTACTACTCCCACTGATAAGCTAGAAGGCTTTGCTCCAACACAGAAGGGCTTGGAAGGCTCAGAGGTTTACCAACAGTCATGGATATAGCAAATCTGTATCTGGACTACACTAGTTGCATGAAAGGCGGGGACCAAATGCAAATGCAGGCTTTTAAACCAGAAAGTAGAAAGAGATGGAAAAACTGCCCAAACAGCCAATGAACTCAAATTTCTGGGCCAAAACCCACTCTTCCCATGGTAGATAGGCTACCTAGTGCTTACCACTCCCACTGATGAGCTAGAAGGCTTCCCTCCAACACAGAAAGGCTTGCGGGGCTCAGAAGCTTACCAACAAGTCCTGCATACAGCAAGTCTGTATCCAGACTAGATAGGCCTTACACCGTCACACCAACATGTTTTATTTATGCCATAAGCAACATTTAAATACTTGGTTCTAGTGGTTCTGATTGCTCATTTTGCAGATGTGCAAATGGTCCATCAAAGTTGAACCCAAGGATTAATTTTATTACAGTTGATCCAGGTAGTTTCTTATATTACAACCAAAGTTATGGCCTTAGTTCATCCCTCCATCCACAACTATTCTCCAGACACCTCAGGATTCTTAATACAGTAGCTAAAAGGAGTTTCCAAAGAGCTTTTCAACAACTTCTGTTATGCTTATCCTGACTTAGCTTTTAATATGCACAGGTAAATACTTGCAGTTATTTAACCTTCTCTCAAGCAATACTGTTTAAAGGGACCAATTTCTATTTACCTTCTGGACTGGAATTTCCTTGTGTAACAGCTCAGTTTCTCCCACCAGATAATACATTTACATTCCTTATAGCGCTGTCTCAGTCTAAGAGCCCTACTCTAAGCCTGATTTTTATCTTTCCCAGACTTTCTATTTTTTTTGTCTTTCTCAGGCTTTTTAGAACTAACCTATAGATGTAATTACAAAATATTAAATTTACTCAAACCTAGAGTACAGAGCATCCCATGAGACAGTTTATTCATAAAAATGTATCTAAACTATGTGAAACACCCAGTTCAACAGCTAACTTATGAAATTACAGCAGCTAAAAGTAACTGGCCATTGTAAAATTAATCAAATAGGAAAATAGATAAATGGAACTATATAGTGGTCTGACTTATGTCATGCATAAATTATCTCAAATATAAGATTAGGGTGCATGTCTTCATTGATCTGTTGCTTTACAATCCCCAGCAAACAACACCTTAAGAGGAAAGTTATAAATCCTACACCTATACATATAGTTTGGATTCCTGCTGTTATGCTGGTTAATAAGTAAGAATGGTGATGTATGCAATTGGGAATGTGTTTGAGTTGTTGTTGTATTTCGGCTTTTTCCAGTTAGGGGTCGCCACAGCAGAACTCCGGTCCACTAATGATTGGCAGTAGATTTTCACAAACACCGAGGTGCCAGCTCGATGTTCAACCTTCAACGAAAGCACGCCCATTTATGCATGTCTTTTGAACGCCCACCCAACAGCGGGGAGGATATGCAGACTCCACAAAGAAGGCACTCCCCGCACTCCAGCCAAGAACTGAACGGGAAAACCTCTTGCTGTGAGGCAACAACGTTACCGCTGCACCACCGTGGAATAACACCTAGAGTGTATATATCTTTTTGTAGGGTGTGTGTAAATTTTGTTAATAGGAATACCGAATGATTGGAGTTATTTTTTAGTGATTCTAGAGATGGAATTAGTTTGTACAATTCAGGAAGGTAAGTATGCTTTTTGCATCTAATGGTACAAGTTTCGGATATTTCAAATCTTTTGGCATTAAGTGGTAGGAATGCTTGCATGTTGGGGTCAAGAGTAAGGGCTTGGGAAAGTGACAGATTTAGTGTTTAGTGGTATTTCTGATGGCCTAAGAGTGTGTATAACTGTTTCCAAGTTAGGGTTAGAGGATGTGCTAAAGCTAGGGAATGTATTTAGTGTTGTGAATGTGTCCAGATGTGTGCTATGTTTTGTCTGACTGCTTTTAGCCCATGTGCCCATCTTTTATGATGCATCCTAACCTTAGCCCTAAATCTGTCCCTACCACAATCCCAACCCCACACCTTATCTCACAAAATCCTTCTACATAACACTATCACTTCTCAGACAGATTTGGTCTGTATATAGTGCTATGGTTGTTGTAAAGCCATCAATTAGGAAATTGTTACTTTTTGCTATTTTTTATGCAGTTTGATTTTTTGGAATCTTGCTTTTTCAAAATGTAAGCATGATCAATATTTTGTGTTTCAATGTTTGTGTATTTTAATTTGTCATACTGTCATATCCCTCTCTCACTTTCTATCTCTCTCTCTATATATATATACATACACACACACACACACATCATGTATATATATATATATATATATATATATATATATATATATACATAATCTAGTCAGAACATGGAAAGCTTCCTGGGGATCACCATTTATCACACAACTGTCAGCATACAGTTTTGAGCAAAGTAGTTCGACCATATGCAAGTCAAGCTCAGCCATGATTGACCAATATACAGTACTTGTAATTGCAAATATACATAATGTATTTTTGGCAAAACAAGTACAGGCCGGAAACCCAAATGAAATCTATTCTTTAACCAGTACTTATAGTCTTGTGGAAATCAATGGTTCATAATGGTGTCCTTCCTGTGCAACAATGTGCACAGAAAAAGTCTCTCAAAGCCCATTTGAAAATGTCTAAGGCTTAAAGGTCCTTCACTGCAATGCCTTCATAGCACAGTTAGTAACAGTTCCACATATAGGGAAGCTTCTTAGTATCTTCTCCCACATGCAAGGCAAATGCCACAGTTACAACAGTTTCCATCTAACTTTACTTTGCAGGATAATAGCTCCACTTTCCCAAAGATATCTTCTTCCACTCAGAGTTACCTAGGATTCCTCCCCGTCATCCCTCTATAGTTAGAGGTAAGTATTTTGACAAATGTACATACAGTTGATTTTACCCTTAAGTGACTTTCTGCTTTGTCTTTAAACTTGTATCTGCTGTCAACAATATGCTGTCTGGTGTGCAACACAGATTTATTTAAGGCTTTTGTATAGTTCTTTCTTATAATGTCACTCTTAAGTGTTCAAAACTTGCAAAGCAGCTAATATATTGCATGAACTCTCCCTCAAAGAGCCATCAATTTTAAGCATCCATTGATGGAGAGTAGGGTTGAGATATCAGCATTCACAGAGTGTTGATCCAAGCATTTTAAACTGAGATGGACAAAGCCCACATGCTTGGAATTATCTGTAAAACCATTTATTAAAGGGCTGAATGGTCCTCTCCAGTAAAAATACTCTGTACATTAGACAATACTCAGTGGTAGATGACACCGAGTTAATAGCCAGTCAATAATGGCTGAATAACGCAAATCCAAACTAGCAAAGCCGAAACAAGAAAAGAAAACAAGCAGGCAATGGAATATCCAACTGTTTATTGTACGTAAGCGCTTTCATTGAACAAAATACTTCAGCTTCTTCAGACAAGTAAAAACTATTCACTTTGCAGTTTAGAAACCTAACACAAACCTGCTGAGTCAGTGGGCTGGTCTTACTCATAAACAAATATAAAAATAAGAAAAGTTAGATGTTTTAAACATTTTTGTGTGAAACAAACAAGCTGCCACCCCTTCTTTTTATATTTGTTTATGAGTAAGACTTTCTATGGTTTTATATGTTTTTACATGTATAACACCACAAGGCAGGGCGTACGAATCTTGTATGATGTATTTACATGTTGTTTTTTTACATTAACATAATGTAACTCAATTTAATAACATAACATAATATATTTCTATGCTACACATTTACACAGTACACACTTTATTATCATTATTTTTTTATTTGTTATATAGCAATGGCCTATTTTTAAGCAGCATTTACCATCCCAATTGTATTTGTATTTTGTCTTGGGTTGGAAATGGTAAACTTTTTTATTAACTTTTTTAGATGCTTAAGACTATCATTTGGGCAACATGGTTTAATTAGTCAGTGTTGCTTTAAATGTTTAATGCTGCATGACATCATGCACTTGGGCTGGCCCAGCCCACTGACTCAGCAGGTTTGTGTTAGGTTTTTAAACTGGGAAGTGAGTAGTTTTTACTTGTCTGAAGAAGCTGATTTTGTTCAGTGAAAGCGCTTACGTACAATAAACAGTTGGATATTCCATTGGCTGGTCGTTTTCTTTTCTTGTTTCAATAATGGCTGAATACCTCTGTTCATAATTATTTAGCTTCCATCTTATATAGCAAATTGGACGATCATCAGCAAGTGCCAAATCTAGTTCTAATCCTAATGCGAAGGGATCCATGAACACTATAAACTGTTTACAGAAATCCAGGGCTCAAAGGTAAACTCAGAATGCAGCATAATCTTTAACTTCTTAAATTCATGATCAGTCTTTTCTGTCCATCTGACATTCCAGAGGGATCCGCCCTTAGTTATACAAGTCAAAGGGCATGCTATAGTGATGAAGCTTAGTATACATTTGGGGTAATAGCTGGCCAACCCTCCCCCCCAAACACTTGCTTTGGTGGTGGGTATGGACATGTGGCATCTATCTTTTCTGGTTGGATTTTTACATCCATCTTGTTATCACATAGACCAAACACTACGAATCAGCAATGCCCAATTTACACATGGTTGGATTAGCTGTTAATCTAGTTTGTTGTAAGGAATTTAGTATGGCCTGGACATTGGGAAGGTGACTTCAGAAAATATAACTACATTGTTGAAATAAACTGCTACATTCCAATTTTGGGGTATAAGAATCCTTTCTATAAGTCACTGAGATATTACTGCTACATAATTAAGGCCAAGCAGTAGCATCTTATAATGAAAATGTCTAGTAGACATGAAGAATGTTATTTTTTTCGTAACCACCAGAGTTAATGGGATTTGCCAATAACCTTAAGTCAATCCCATGATGAATGGAAAACTAGCTTCACCTAACTTTTCTATCAATTTTTCCAGATTGCCAAAGGGTAGGAATCAAATCTAGATAGTGTATTTTATTTTCTAATTTCATTTCAAAACTTTATAGCCCCATCAAATTTAGTAAGCATTACAATGGGGCTATTCACTCATTTTATGGTGCCCCTATAACCTCCAGCTTAAGCAACTTCTGTACTGCCACCTTTACAGAATGCCATTGGGATTCTAAAATCCAGTATGGTTTCAGACTTACTTTTATCTCTAGGGTTAGTTTCAGTATGGTACCGAATTAAATTAGTTATATCAGGCAGTTTTGAAAACACATTATTCCTGTGTACCAATTTTTAACTTTGTGTACCCTCAGTAGTTCAGAAAACCTTCTATTTGGCAAATCTAATTTTCAAAGCAATCTCTACTAGATACAAAGAAGTCTTAATTTAACTTTTCTTATATTTCATCAGACCTATTACTGAATATGATGCACTTTTTGGGATGCATTTTTCTAAACAAATCACCCAGCTTGAGTGACATGCAGTATCTTAGAAACACCACTAAACCTTGCCTCCAGCTTATTTCTTTTACTATTTGTTTTATTACTACAGTCCTACTTTGGCATTTGTTTAGTTTTCCATTTAAGGCTCTATTTGGCTACCTTCCTTTCTGTTTGCTCATAAGACTCGTGTCTTCTTTTGAGAGTCTATACTTATTTTCCTTAACTATGGGGTCCCTCTTCATTACACACTCTCTCTCTCTCTATATATATATATATATATATATATATATACTGTCTTTTTAGTAAGTCGCTTGTACTTTATGAAGAATGCCCTTAACTGTGAGATTTTTCTTGTCTGTTTTTGGTACTAACATTTTGTTAGTCTGACTCACTGGAATCTTTTGGCCATAGTCAGTTTAAGATTTACCTTCCAAGTGGAGCCCAATATTTCTGCCTTTTGAAAGTTCTAGTTCCATATCGCTGTCTTTATTATGTATCTCTGTCATTATATCTGTTTTGCTGACCACACACACAGAGTTCCTTTACTCTTATAAATGAAGAAAACTGTGCCCAATTATCCCATTATATATTGAGTTAGGTATTAAAGCTACATTGTGGGTAATCTTGACTTACCAAGTTTGCATTTCTACTTTACTATATTATACTTTTCCAGTCCCAGTGTACACATATTGCCACAATTTTCTGATTGCTAATCCTTTTATGCTTGCATGCTTTCAACATATTGTCTTTTAACTAAAGTAATTTTGCTTCCTGAATCTAACTTATTTTCTACATTAAAAAAGAGTATATTAAATAAGTCTGGTGGCAGCACAATGGCTAATGTCAGATTCCACACTTCGAGGCCAAGAACTTATCCTGACCACATTCCACTGGCTTGCTTTCAGAGGCACACTGATTAACAGCTAATGTTAGTAGACTTTACCAACACAATGGTATTTTTGTATCCTGTTTAAAACATTGCTATGTGTGTCTTATTAAAATACCTAAAACAGATTATTTCAGGTCTTTTTGTTTACTCACAGGCATATACTCATTCTTTTTTTCACAAGCATAGGTATCTGCCGGTGAGGGCTTGCTAGCAGCCCTTACTACTTGCAGGTCTAACTTAAGATTCACACCTTCGATCTATACTAAACATTCGATTAAAGCTACTAGTTGTTCACAGGCTTACATGCCATTCTGAAATACTTATTTTTGTAAATTTGCTATGCAGAGCCGTCTTAAATCTATTCACTGCGGATATAATTAAACTTTTTCTTAAACATTTTCCGTATCTGTTTCAAATCAGCCTTTGACAGTTTACAGATTTTTCCATAGTGAATGCCCAATAATTGAATCTTTCTGCCAGTGCCTCCACTAATGCAGCTCCACTGATAAATGCTGCTTTTTCAGTTTTTAGTATTCGTGGATATCTGTGTTTTCCATATCTATATGAGATTTCTGACAGTCCCTTATAAAATGTGCAGACAAGATTTTTACCTAATCAACCAAAGGTCAGTTCTTTCCTGTCACATACTTCTCAAAGGTCACATGATATGTCTTAATATTACAAACTGCTCCCAGCTTCTTCATTGGTGAACTGGTTCCCAGGGACACAGGTGGCTCACCATGGCTAATTGTTTACACAAGCTATCTGTTGGTTTGCACTGCATGTTAGCCAAGTGTTGTTCAATTGCTATACTCCAGGAGACTAAGCAACTGTTGGCTGGTACTGATAGCCACATTTTGTAGTTATGCATTAATGGCTTGAAGTGGTTGAATGATGGCTGGATTATCAGATGCATGATTTTCTTTGATTTGCCATAGACAGTCTGTAGTAGTTATTGTTGCCCTTGCTTATGTTTTAATAACGTTCTTCATTACAGGGCCAAACACATCAGCAGCAGCCTTCATAAACACAGCTAACATTAGAAGTACTGCTTACAGTTCATGAACTCCTAGTTGCACAGTTTACAGGTTGGGATTATAACAGGGTTTTTCCAAATGCTTTCTTTGTTTAGAATGGCACACTCATTCCTGCAACACACCTGCCACACCCAAAAGAAAAGGAAGAGTGGTGTGACTTTTTTTTTTCTCTACTCAGTCAGTGGGGAGTTGGTGTGGATCGAACTTTCAGTTCAAATTGAATAACAATCACAGTTCATATCTGTTTGCAGTACAAATTATAAGGCTTTCTAGAAAAAAAATAATGGCATTACAACAAAAATCAGCCACATACTCAACCAAAACTCGTACTTCTGTTCAATACGTAGTAACACAGACACTCTTAAAACACCAGCCTTTCAAGATTTGGCATGTGCTCTTCTTGGCAAAAACAAATAAAAACAAAGTAACAACCCTATATTCAGTTATAAAACTGTACTTAGTGGAAAACAGTGCAGAATTACCTCCTTTTAATATAATACAGCAGACATAAATCATCTATCAAGGCTATCCATACCTCTCAACAGCTTCCTACAAGGGCAAGGCGAGCTACACAGGAAATCCCTCTATGGTTAGACAAAACACCACCTGACAAAACACCACCTGACAAGCTCACTGAGTTTAAGCCTAATATACAGCTAGTTTTACCTGCAAATGACTTCCTACTTATATGTGTACATGGATACATAAATGGTCTGGTATGTAATACTGCAAGTTTAGAAGCAGAAAGTCAAGAAATCAAGCTCCTAAATAATACTGTACAACATAGTTCACGTATGCCTACAAAATGGACCACTGCACATTACCTTTTTCCCGTTTTTTTCTTCAAATTTTTATTTCGGTTTCTGACTCATTTTAGTAGAATGTAATAAATGGGTAAGATGTTCACAGAGCAAGGCCTTATTTTGTTTTTGCCTTTCTTTATAAACCGCCAGTCTTAATAGTTGTTTTTTCTTTACTTCTAAAACATGTAACTTTTTTTGAGTATTAGGTAATTTTATGCATTATATGAGTATTTTAGGAAGGGATATCTTTGCGTATGCATATGTTATTGTTTAGTTACATTGTATGCATATCTTTAGAATCTGCTATACTTAGGTGC
This sequence comes from Protopterus annectens, assembly GCF_019279795.1. Taxonomy (NCBI): domain Eukaryota; kingdom Metazoa; phylum Chordata; order Ceratodontiformes; family Protopteridae; genus Protopterus; species Protopterus annectens. The sequence continues at coordinate 523,581,877 of NC_056749.1, read as the reverse complement.
AATGCCATTTTCTAATTAAATGGTTGATGTTGCATTCTATTTTTCTATTGTTTTATTTTATTTAGTTTTTGTTCTCATTTTGTAAATTCTCATTTTTAAGAGTATGATTTATAAAGATGTAGTTTTCTGTGCAGCTTAGTAGAGTGTTGACTGCAATCAGAGTTTGTGAATATTTTCCAAACTGAGCATTAAGTTAAAGTGATTGCTTATGGTACAAGAATGGTTGATTGCATAAATTATGATATTACAATGGATGACTGCATAAATTATCTACAAACTGTACCTGTACTTAATAAGAACATTTATGACACACCTTTACTACGTTAAACAGGCTCATAAGCAGATACTAGGCGGTCAGCCATTAAGACAAGCTTCAGCCTAGCCTAGAAAACTCAATGTCAGGATTACCCTTGTAGCTCAAGGAAGGGCAAAAAAAAGATCAGCCATGGGAAAATGTGTGAGTGTTTTTCCAAATGTCTAGGTTCATCTCAATGCAGCTAAGGTACTCATTTGCATAACAGTTTGAATTTTTGTTCTGTTTTGTTTTATTGGTAACCATATGTAGATAACACATGATGTAACAATTTGGGCTTTTCTTCTTTCTGTGTAGGTTGAGACTGAAATTGGTCAGTTATGATCACTGTTGTATCTCAACTTTACAAATTCAAATAAATAAACAAATAAATAAAAATGTAGGGTTATTTTGTTTCATAGGTGTGAAATACATTGGGATAAGCTCCTTTCATGCCAAGGTATCCTATAATTTATTGATATACACAAAGGTCTTCTGATTGAGTTTTTAATGAGTGCATATTTGAGGAACCATTAGTTTAATGAAGACATGTCCCAAAAAACCAAACATGGATTGCAGTGAAGGAATCTATATGAAACAGAGAGGGCAGGCAATCAGTCTGCACAACTAAAGGACTTGAAGCCTGTGATTATTGTTTGGGAACATTTAGGGATCTCGTCACTTAAGTGATATGTTCTACTAGGCATAAAATAAAAGGAGTATTATCATTAATATTGAGATGTCAGGCTTGTTAGTGAGACACACATGAATATCTCTCTTTTCTGGAATCAGTATTATGTAAATATTGCATTTTGTCCAGGAAGATAATGGTTGTCATACCCCAAGGATTTCTCCTCTACAAAAGATACAGTAGACTTGACTTGTTGTTGGTATATTTGACTCTTCATAGCGAGGGAATACAGCCCTACACATTGTGAGCTTCCAGAAACACTTGTTTTGCTAGTAATTTTTTTTTACTGGCAAGTGCTGTTTGCATTTGAGTGTTATTGGTCTTTTATAATTACAGTTACATGTAGTGATAAATACAGCCTTGTTATGGAGTACAATGGAAGTAAGACTTTTGGTTCTTGGGGCGATATATCCTCGGTTATTATTTGCGGCCACTAGACAGGTTTTCTAACTATTGTGGAAACATAATGATCAAATGATAGGGAGTCTGCTACAAGGGTGCCTACGGCTTTAATGATTATATACATCTGAAAGGCTGTGTTGTCTATGTTGTATGACAGTAAGTTCTTTTTTCTAACAACATGAATTATCTATCTATCGATTGTTTGTATAATTGTCTTTGTACCACTTGACATTAGTACAATTTGTAGTACTTTCATGTTGGTGAGTACTCAAATAGCAACCCATAGATTATACTCACTGGCAAATTTGATTAACCAGTGATGCAGGATATTTGTTTGCAGTAGACAGAAATATACAGTGAACAAATGAGGACCCGGTCTTGAGCCTTGGGGCTTCACACTTATGACATTTGCACTTTCAGAAGTGTTGCCTGCAACTCTAATGCCATGTTCTCTGCCTGACAGTTTTCTCTCCACCTCAGTGTATTTGGTCTGATGACAAGTTTCACCAGTTTTTTTGAACAATACTAATATGAAGGACAGTACAAAATATTTTTTCACGTCTATTTAAGCAGTGTGCACCACATGTTCACCATCAATAGCTTTGATTACCTTTTCAAGAAAAGTCTACAAAGTTAAAGGAAGAGGACTTGCTCTTGTCAAAGCCAAACTGATGAAGATACAGGGTAACAGGTTGCCGAGTCTGTATCAGATTATTGGACCTTTAAAAGTTTGAACACCCTATGATCGAACTCTTAAAAGTTAGAAAATCAAATAAAAAAAAAAAAAAAAGAAAAAAAAAAAAAGAAAAAAACCTACCTGAAAGGTTAAGCAGGGGGGCAAACTGCCCTGCACATCCCACGTGGGGGGCTGTGCCCCCCGCTCTTTAAATATACCAACTTTGAGATTGCACTACAGTGCAGACAATGGAAAACTTCCATTTCCACAGTGTACAGAGATCTCCATTAAAATATTCGATCATATGGTGTCGACCATATGGCATTCTGACATTTAAATGTTCAACATAATATAGACCCAACGATTACCAATGAAGCCAGGTATGACAGTTTCCATGGCTTAACAAAAAAAATGGTAAGACTGACAAGTCTTTAGCTACAAAAATGGGTGGTTGGTCCTTCTTTACGCAGAGTCTTTACTGGCTATTCTCCAGCTTCACATATAGCTAATTGTAAGACTCATGTTAAAGAGGTTTAATATAGGTCCCAATAGGTCATACTCTTGCTAATCATTAGATTTAATTAGATTTCAAGCTTCATTATCAATGCCAATGAAAGTGTTTTTTTTTTTTTACAGGATTGCTAAGACTTTCTATATAGCAATCTTGATGGGATCAGGGACTGAAAAATGAAAGGACAGTTATGACACTGGGTGAAGTAAAATTCACATTATATTTTTTAGCTAAGATATTAGGTACTTCTTTGATATTTGTCAGATAAGTTAAAATAGAGGAAGCAACTGTGTAGATTTACAACTGGGGTTAGCAATAGTAAGAACAGGATCCAAAATATCACATCTTGTAGTTGGATGCTTGACATCTGTTTTAAGTAGTTCACATTTACGCAGACAAGGAAGCATTGCACATGATTTCTATTTATGCAGCAGGTGAGCTAGTTTATTTAAGTATAATCGACGACACTGAGAACAAATGTATTTGGTTTTATAAGTATATCACTTATGGCAATGGAGTATCTCTCATGAACAGTGAGGGACATGGTGGGAGAGCTTTAGGTGTGTATGAAATGGAAGATGATTTTGTTTACTTTGAGTTCAATGCTCAATATATTGAAAACTGTAATCTTATGGAATCTGTTTTGAAGGAAGGGAATCTCTGACAAAAAACAGCATTTGCCTGTCATTGCCTGCAGTTCTTAATGCATAATAAGTGCTAAATCCAGGAAGACAGAGTGTGGCTTTATTACACTGAAACCACAACTCTCTTACTACATGATTAGACATGCATTTGAGCTTTATGAGAGCCTCGACCTGATGATTAATTTTGGTAAAACTTCGGGTGGTGAGTAGAGTCACCTTAATTTGTTCCAGGTTTGAATTTTATGAAGTGGGAATGTCGACAGACATACTCTGCATAAACAAACCACTATGTGGCAGTTAAACTCTAAACAGAATGCAGAATCCCTTGTTGGAGAGGTGTAGATTGTCCTTTGCACAATGTGGGAGGTGGTGTCTGTCAGCCATCTTGCCTCAAGCAGACACATAATGGACCCCCCCCGAATAACATCAATTATAAGCCAATAATTGAAGCAAATTATCTTTTCCTTAAAATTCGGCATCATTCTAGGTAATGGGAATATACCAGTCAAATCAGGTATCTTTGCTGCCTCCACATGTATCAAGGTTAGTTATATCCTTCTACATTTCTCCTTAAGTGGAGTGTTTAAGGTCATTCATTCCACGTGTCACACCCAAGTCTTTTTGTTGGGATGGAGGGATCAAACACCCCTTTCATTGTCCCAGTTTCTTTCTCTGGAAAGGCAACTGACTGCCACCTTGTTCTAGCCTGCTCTTGTGAGAGTAGTTTCAATATGCCTCACAACAGGGTCATCACTTACCAGAACAATTCCTACAATGGATGATACAGCCATTGTAGGCCTTAAATGTATGCAGAATATACTCAACTCTCTTAAGTATGTTTATTGGCTGTTGAAATGTGTGTTGATTAACAAAAGGATTGCCATGCTGGTTGAGATTTATTATTTCTACCCTTAGTAAGGAGGCTTGTGGAGTAACTTCATGCCCAACTCAGCATAATTTAGTTTAGTACATGTGTTTTGTGTACCAAATTTGATATGCTGTGAGCTAGAGGAAAGATAACTATTTGATATGCTGTGAGATGAATGCCTGATAACTGTGTGATATGTTGTGAGATGGAGAATTTATAACTAACGATGTGATATGCTGTGAGAGGGAGGCATCCAAAGTGTATAAAAGCCAGCTTAATAGGTAAGTTATATAATTACTTCACACACTAATAACTGAGAACCAAAAATGAACACTAAGAAAATTAACTGAAAGGAACCACAGCCAGCCAGGTACAGCTGAAAACAACAAATGTTTATTATAAAGAATGAGCATTTTCATCTAGCTTGTAACAGACTTCATCAGTTGTTGTTACAGTCTAGATGCAAGTGCTCAATCTTTACATTAAACATTTGTTTTTTTTGGCTATACCTGGCTGGTCATGGCTCCTTTCAGTTAATTTTCATAGTATACAATGACTTCCTTTATATTACTAGAAATATGAGAGTGTGTGTGTGTGTGTGTGTGTGTGTGTCTAGATATATCTATATAAGTTTATATTGAATTATCATAATACAGACTCACTGAGTTAACAGCAACTAAAAAGACACAACAAAGTATGGTAGCAAACAAGCAATCCGACATATAACATCACCAAACATGAAAAACACCACATAATGCACAGGGAATCACCCATATATCTCCTATGTGGGGAGAGTTGTGACACCCATTCCCCAAACATCATATATACCAACATGAAGATCACAGAGATAAGGGATAGACCCCCAAATAATATATATATATATATATATATATATATATATATATATATATATATGTATATATATGAACTCCAGGAAATAGTATGACAACTAACTGTGCAGGAGAGTTTTGTGGAGGATCCTTAGGAAGTGCTCTTGCTTGACTGACAGGTTCCTGGCTTACAAGACTGAGGATATTCTTATCAGTGTTGCAACTGCCTGAATTTACTAGTAGCCAAGAAAAATCTAAGCCACTAAACCAATTTCCATCAACATCTAAAGATTAACAAATATTGTTTCTTCTGAAAGAAAGAAAAAGAGCAGAAACATTTTCTTATATTGGGGTCCTTGTACTGGCACCCCATGTGAATGATTACTCATCCTATATTCCTAACAAAACACCCAGTACTATGATAATTGTATCTAGGAAAAAATTTATTATTTTTGTGATGATGTATCCAGGAAATTAATGACATCTTTACAGCTGATACAACTGCTTTTTATGTACTTCTGAAATGACATGTTGGGTGATTTGAGTTTTGAAGTTAGTCTAGGGTGCCTTCTATAGCAGAGTCCACGTCCTTCCTTTGATCACATGGATTTTTCCCAAGTGCTTTGGTTTCTTCCAGTATTCCAAATATATGTTGTAAATGAATGGGGACTCTAAATTGTCCATAGGTGTGAGTGCATTCATTTGTGATATGGAAAAAAAAAAGAGCTGGCAACCTACTTCTGTTTCTTCCTTTGTTTTGTGAACTTTGCAGATAGTGTTGGCTATCCATGGGGTCTCTCCAGGAGTTGGCTTTAGCTCATAAAAGGGAGAGGGAGACAGAATAATAGAAGATACAAAGTAAATCACCATAGTGAAACAATAACTGTGAACAGATAAAATAAGTACTCTGTTATGAGCTAGTAGTAAGTAACAAATACAGACAGTTTTGATAAATTAAAATAAAATCATCAGCTTATGAAAAAAATCATTCTAGTGACACATTTTGGCACACATAAGTACAATATTGTAACCATAGTCTATTTTCATAGAATATGAGCTATTTTTTATTATTGTAGTGTTTATAAATGAATTTAATACATGGCAAATATTTGGCCTGATTATAAAGTTCCATAAGGAATTCCAATTGCAAAAATTAGAACTACAGACAGGAATCATATGATGAGTTGCCCTTGAAGGCAACAAAAAGAGTGAAGTATAAATTTGTTAACTGGGGGGATGGTCAAATGACCCTTTTCAGCCATGGGAAAGGCCATCTGCATGCACATATGGACATACACATATTAACAGCTTTTAATATCATTTTAATATTGTATTAAATATTTCGGTACTTACGTATTATCGCAACCACGTAAGTTCCGACTGAAATAACAAGGCATACCATTAGGCGAATTAACTGCCAGAATTCCGCACATGTTAAGCACCTTGTAGGAAAGTTATGGTCGTATCCCACATTAGACAAAATCTGCATGCTGTAAACAGCAACTGACACCAGCAGAATTAAAAAAAAATGGTTTACAATGGTTACGTCCGTTAAGGTCTCCTTAAGCTGCTGTAAAACATGCACAAACTTGTGACAGTAACAGGAGCTGCTTTCGCATGCGTTTCCTAAAGGATACGAACTCTGGCATTGTAAAATGTTATTTACTGACTTCACTGCAAAATACTATCAGAAACCCCCCACTGTTTACTGCCCTGCTGACACCGTCCATTAACTGTTTATGTCCTTAAAAGCTGACAGAAATGTTGATATTTTCCTGTCAGTGCAACTACATGGAGCACGTAAAGCCCCACGCAGTACATATAATTATGATTGTCTCATCGATCAAACCCTGAAATTATGTGCTAGTGACATGGATGGTAACATTGTCCTCTCCAAATTTGTGGTCCATCCATTTGTCAAGCAGAAAAATAAGGTGAGTACGATCTTGGAACCAATCGCTTGGAAAAGAGCCATTTGTCCTGCTCGGAATGTGGTTGCATTAGACGGAATGTGGTTGCTATAATACGCAAGTACCAATATATCTGACATCAAGTACAATATTTTCATAAATATGTGCTGTAAGCAGCATATAGCCATACATTAGAGAGTTAATAAAAAAGCATTATAGTATTAAACAGGAAGATAATGACTGAAAAGACAATTTGTGCAGAGAATTAAGGCCATGAGGTGTTAAAAAACTGCTTTCTGTAATCAAGGGAAGAAAGGTTGGATTTCTTCCATATCTATTTGCCGATTGTGTGACCCTGAGCATTCACTTGACCAGAAAGTTCTTCCAGGTTTTACCCAAAAAGGGACATTCATGTCCAGTATTCTTACCTGGTTAAGAAATGTAAGAAATGTTAAAAAACAGCCTCTTCATGCTATATTATACTGTTTTAGCAAACATTTTCTTCCATCTGCGTCTGTACTATATTTTTATATGTAACTCGGCTCAGTCTTCAAGAGCATAATAATAATAATAAAATAATGAAAATATTTACCAAGATGTTTGCAAAAAAAATCTGGAACTGTTTAAAGCAGTAGACTACAACTTCATGTCAAAGTGATAAAAGGATTTTGACTGTAAACCAGTAAGGTGTAATGCTTTAAGTAAACAGTCTTAATATAGGTAATGGCATCTTGAATACCATGAGTTATATGTGTTCACATGGATGAATATGCATGATACAGGATGTCTCCAATTTAAAGACCCCACACAGCTAACAATGGGTGTTTGATTCTTCTGCTTTCAGTATTCTAGACAGCATAGCATTAGTCTTCATATATGATAAAGAACTATAGCTTCTCAGTGGCGGTTCTAGAAATTAATAGAACTGGATATCATGTATTTAACCAAATGTCTCAGAGAGAATAGCTGGGTGAGAGAACTTGTTTTGCATCATTAATTGTTTTCAAAAGAAAACAATTAGGCTCCATTTTGATGCTGCTGAATACAAAGAATTACTGTAAGATCACATTGAAGATGTATGATGAGAGGCCTGGTTGGCACTTTAAACACTATAAGAAATGTCACTTATCAAATAAAACAGTATTTTTTGATGTCACACCATGTAGTCATTCCCTGGACTGAAGACATTTGCATCAATGTACTTATTGAACTTAGAATATCATTTCTGAAGGCAGAAACAAACATTTTGGAAAAAGTATGCAATTAAGTTCTCAGAAAAGGGCTTACGCCAATGAACATGTGCACTTGGAAGTCCCAGTAATATCCATTCGAAATCTAATAAAGGAAAGGCACTTTTTTCTCACAGCAATTTTGAAACACTGTATTTAAAAGTAGATTGATAGGAAACTAGGATGGTGAATATACTTACAGAACTGCTGTTCTGTGTTTTTTGTGTGTGTGTGTGTGTGTGTGTGTGTGTGTGTTTCATTGCTATAGCTGGCTTATCTAGTGCCCTGTGATGGTCCCATCAACTTGCACCTCACCCTTTCAAGTTAAGAGGACAAAAAATACTTCTTACAGTAAATGGTCCAGCCAGGCCCAACCAAATCCCTCCTTCACATGTCTTAACAAAACAGCTAAGTAAAAGAGAGAGAGAGAGACTTTGGATTATTGTAGGAAGCTGATTGGCTTCCTACAGTAAATCCACCACTCACACCCTACAAATCCAATCCCTCCAGCTCTTATTGGAACAGAAAAAAAGTCTACTTACTGTGCAATTGGCTGTCTAGAGTATGGCAGTCATAGGGGCTAAATAATCCACAGCCTCAAGCTCAAATGAAGAAAAAAATACTGAACTCAACTGCCTTTCTGTACTGGCATTTTGGTACATAAAAAGCTCTCAGTCATGCTTCTTAACAGTTTGTGCCTGAGGCACTTACCCCCTTCACCAGATTCCTGGCACCTCTACTCTGTGCATGCACATGTGCATATGTGAATGTTGGAGAGTTTAGCCAATTCCATTATTTGTGTGGTCCTTAGTATAGGCTTAAGTTAGAGATATATGACTTACATATAATGTTTCTATCTACCTATCTATTCTAGCTGTTTATCTATCCCTGTCTATATTTTTTTAAATCACACTGCTATAAATTTTAAACAAACGCATTTGTATTTCCTAAAATGGATACCTAGAAAAGGTACTCTTCTGTCAAAATATAAACTTGCTGTATGCAACGAGGCTAAAATGTTATAATCATGCTCAGACACACTGGGTATAAGGCTGCTCCCAACATACAGAAATATGATACTTGAGTATGAAGAGTTAAATTGTCCACTCTACAAGTTTTTATTTTCACTGATCTGCCAAAAGACCTCATGTTTTTCTGATCTGCTCTGCTATCATTTGGTTGGTGATTGAAGAGCTATTGGCAATGAATAGATTAAGACTGATGGTCAAAATAATTAATGGTTATGAAATTTGTTTTGCAGAAGGAACAAGTGTGTTTATTCACCACTAAGGTGGAATAAGGGGAAATGAGACAACAGCCGATGGCAACAGAGCAGTGATGGAGATGGGAGGGTAACATGACCCAAGAAAAATCTGTAGGCAAGGACTAGAAATAGGTTACTGACACTCCTTCTGTAAATGTCAGCTGCACTACACTACCCCATGTCTAGTGTGCGTGTATGTGCGCACGTGCATGTGGTTAATTTTGAAGAAAGGATAGAACAGAAGGGATGACTGATGCAATCCAACTGTAATACACCTAGCAGAAGAAATACTGCATATAGATTACAGCACACCTAATACAATGCGCTATGGAATACAATGGTATTAATCAATTAATTGTCTGCTCATGTTTCCCTCTGAAGATTACTCACCGTCAGGTGGCTAGTGAATTCACAGCCCTTTTCAGAAGATGCTGTTACCATTTGTGATCATAGCCTGATCTAGCAACATTGCTAATTGTCTAGGGCCTGCTAGCTGTGTGCTGGCTGGACCGCTGCCACAGCATTTAATTTAAACAATTAAAAAATAATCACATTCCTTATTTAAGGACACACACTGTATCAGTGCATTCAATTTCTTCTTTAAGGATGCACCCTGTATCCATTTTAAATGTTGGAACTTACTTGCTTTTGTGCAGGATTAAAACATGGAGAATTGTGTGCTGCCATGAGTGAGAAGTTTCTTCAGTAGGTAAGTGTGTGTAGTACAGAGCTAACTAAGTTGAGAGACAAAGGGTGGGTGTGTATACAATACCCTAGTTAGAGATGGCAGGTTAGTTAATTACCTTGCTTAGGATGAAACCCTGTACCTTAGTTACAGGGGACAAGAGCCTGGATCATCTCCACAGAGTACCTGACCACTCACTTAGTCTTCAAAGGAGCATTTTCAAAGAATGTGAGTTTCAAGGGAAGAGAAGTTTACTGTTGATCATGCTAACTCTGTTTTCAATGTTCAATGCTTTTGTTTAGCAAATGGCCATCAGTGCTTGTGCTACAGTATTTGAAAAAGGTGTTATTAGCACAACAGGGTAGAACACTTGCCTTTGTTCGAGACAGCTGTGGGATCTACCCCCACAACATTGAAATGGATTGCTTATACTGTGGTGCACTTTAACTGGGATGCTGGTGCTGCATCCCAGAGTGTGTCATCCTTTGGATGAGACGTCTAGTAACTATGAACCTTTTGGCAGTTTGAAAGCCATTCCCTCTTGCAATATTAACAGCTTACCATTTCTTAATGTAATACAGACAGTTTATTATTTAATGGAAGTAGGTACTGAATTTGTAGATGAAACACTAACATGTAAATTTGTTTGCCAACAGCAACCTTTTTTATTAGTTATAGATGTCTTTCATCTGGAATTATTCAGATGACTTTTACTTCTGCAGAGATTGTGGATATTGACAATTGGTGGACTGTAGTAACACAGGTAAATGTCCTTTTACGGTTGAAATGTTCTGAAATGGATAATTTTGCCATTATTGTTTCATATGTTTTGTTTCACTGCAGAGTTTACTGTTCATGCTAAGTATGTTTTCATTGTGAAACTATATTGTTTTGTTGAGCAAATGGCTATCAGTGTTTGTGCTATAAAATTTGAAATAAAAGTTATAAATCAAGTCCAAATATCTGGAATCATTGTAAAAGTGAAGAAAAATAGTATGCACACAGAGATTTGAACAATATTTATGGTAATGGGGGAGAAATAGCTAAGTAATAGGACACTGGAACTGTTGCAGGAAAGGGGGGGTTAGGTCCCCATTTCACCAAGATCTGATTCTGTTTGTGATTATTTACTCATATATCTGTCTTAAAGCAGAATAAACATTACAGATGATTAATTCAGAAATTCTATTCATTGTGATAACGTAACTTACTGGGATATAGCTTCAGCCACCAATCATATACATTTTATTTTTGTCGAAAATAATTCACTACTAAGAGATGAGGACACAAGCACATGTACCCATTAATAAGACATAAATAATGAAGAAAGTAGATACACTTGTGCTCGTCATGGAATACTTTAAAAAAAAATCATATGCCTGCAGTATGACAGAGAAATTGACGATAGAACATCATTCACACTTAAAAGAATACTGTTTAAAATAATGACCTTATATGACATAATGAGAGGAATCCCAGGCCACAGAGTTTACAGTAATGGCACATCATCCTCAGTTATTGGTGACCTACTGTCAACACAAAATGACAAGCAAGATAAGAGACATTCTACATTTCTCATTCGTGTCATATCCAGTGATGACTGACAGAATGGCTCACTTGTTCCTGCCAACAAAAAACGGAACAAAATCATAATGTTCAGACACCAGAAGAATGTGTTTTTCAAATGACAGGGAATGACTCAAGCAGAATGGAAATACTATTTAAAACCGATGCCAGAGCTATTAGTTGGAACAATTCTTATCACTGTCATGTCAAAACAAACATCTGTTGTATTTTCATTAGTCAGAGTTTTAAAAAATGATAAGGAAATCATTCATGCCATGTTTAAAACTGAAGAGTTCTAAGCAAAGTAAAATTATGTCTATTTTTCATAAAATCTTATTTATGGTTATAAAAGAATACGTTGTTTATCATGTCATTCCACAAGGCAACATGTGGAAGAAACATCTTCATGTAACAGAACTTCTGGGTTAAGGAAATAACACTAGTGAGCCAGATTTCGGTCTTATTATGAAAACTATGGCTGGTATTCATAGGTCTTATAAGAATGCATTAAGCACTGGAAAGGTGCGATTCATAGTGGCCATTTTCATTAACACTCCATGGCCACTAATAAACGTATGCAAATGAAGTAGTAGTGAGATGATAATGAGACATGATGCAAAACCTTGCATGCTAATTAGTCCTCCTCCTGCTTGTTTGTGATTCAAAGTAATATTTTGATGCTTTTTATGCCGTAAGAATATTTGTTATAAAAGGCAAAATCTCGCCTTTTCAATCTGCTTTGCAACTGGTGAAGATTCTCTCTGTTGCCGCTAGATTTGCTATTTGCTGGTGTGAGTTGCTTGTCTTGGCTAAGTCAAAACTGTAGGTACCCACCAGCACTCACTGGTCAAGAAGGTGAAGATGCAGACAGAGAATAACTCATCATAATTATGATAATCAGGAAATCCTTCACAGGTTCAGAGTGGAGAAGAATAATGTGTAAGGATCTTAGTGAGCATGTATGGTACCCACTACCTACATGAGTAGTGAGGAGTGTGTGGCCTTCCTACCCCTTGTAGATACTAAGTTAAGTATAGCCCTCAGAATAACTGCCATGGGGACCTTCCAGAGACAGACTGGGACATGAGTATTTTTCAGGCTTCTGCCTTTAAGGATACTTCTGCATTTCCTGAAAGTACTGTTGGAATGTGTATATCAGTATGTCAATTTTCTGGTGTTACCTACGGACATAGCACAATAAATGTTTGCCTTTTTATGAGGTGGAACATTTCTATGAGGTGCTTGGTGTGATAGAGTGTACCCATGTTGCATTTATGATCCCATCAGGTCCATTGGGAAGGTAGGGTGCCATGCATGGGAGTACATCACCAGCATGTCTGCCCAGCATCCGGGCAGTACACAAGATTCCCACATTTAGCTCACTCTGACACGTCTTTCTGTGTGGTACAATGTCCAGTGGTCATCTTGCTGGTAAATTTTTTTTATCATTTAATTAGCTATTCATAATGTAGTATATCGCTTAATACTAAACCACATTTCCTTTGTTTGTCTCCCTCCTTTTTTTCCTTTTTGTTCTGTTTTTCATGTAGTGTAGGATATCCACAGGAGCCATGGCTCATGACACCCATGAAAAATCAGAGTGGAGCTGCTGAAGATTGTTTTAATACAGCATTATCCCAGACTCATATTTTGATTGAGAGAGACAGAGACTTTGGCATGTTTAAAAGCCACTCAAGATGCCTCGATGAGTTTAGGGGTGCCAGTCAGTATGACCCAGCTACTGCATGCAGGATGTTTTCTGCATGTGATCATGCACCAGTCTGGTGGAGGCATGACTCATGCTGCCACTGCACCTCCCATTTCAAGTCTGACTATGATTAATGATGCCTAGCCAGCAGCAGTAATAAGGGACGTCATGCAGCATATGGCTGCGCAGGTAAAGAGTCGGTGTTTAGTACAAAATTATGGACCATGACATTCAGGTGAGTGTTCCCTTTCTTATAAAAAGACAGAGTATGACTGACACATAGGAGTATGTGTGGGCTATGCTGCGTGGTGCATGATCTACTGTCACTATTTATCAGATATCCCCTTTTATCTGTTTTTCAAAACAGTTCCTCATATTATTGTTTATAAAAGTTAGGTCTCACTGCTCAGTGCTCACTGACACCAGTTCAGTGATGTCATCAGGTATCACAGAAGGAATATTTCCATTTCTAAATGTGTTACAGAAGAAATTTTGCTTAGAGACTGTAGTTAAGTATGCAGGTACTAAATATGCTGAAATAGTAAATCTAATAAAAAGTGTCATTTCATTGTTTGAATGCTTAGAATTTGCATTTAACATGAGTTTAAACCTTGCAGTGGAAAAGAAAATAAATCACATGCTTTTTTATTATGCAAAGTTTCCTCGGTTTTAACTATGAAATATTAGAAATTATTATTGTTCTCCTTTCAGATTATTTCATTATGTCATACATACCAGGTTGTGTCCTCAGAAATAGAAATCATCATTTGTCAGAGTGGAGGGCGAAGCAGCAACAATGTTAGTGCTGATGGCAGGATACTCGTAATCTTTTTTTTTTTCCCCAGGGACGTACTGTTCTCTTAATAGTGTATAATATCTGTTTTACATTCTGTGTAACTGTCATGTGTGCCATTGTTGAACTGAAATCCTGACAATGGACATAATGATGTTAAATATTACAATTTGTATGTTATACCTTCCATTATCTTTCCAGATTATTTTGTTTAATAGTAAGCACTATTGTTATTGAAATGAAATTGATGCAGATATACAGCCTGTTAATTCAGACCTCCCAATTGTCCCGAATTACTCATTTTTTACCGAGTTTTGGGGTCCAAATGAAGGGGTGCCACGATTCCCGAGTGGCACCCCTTCATTTCCGATTTCTTTGCTTTTTTTTTTTATTTTTTAATTTTCGCGCTGTCGGAGCTGATGTCATCACATGCGCAATGACGTCAGCTCTGTTAACACTACCAGCCAGTCGGAATTGAGCTCAAGTAGCTCACGTCATCATTTCCGGCTGGCTGGGAGCAGGCGGGAAGTGAATTCAAAAGAAGAATGCTGTTTCGGACGTTTTAGAAGGGAACTGCTTTACCGGCTTTAATTGCACTTTTTGCTGCCGTTTCGGCCATTTACAAGGTACTTGGGAAGAATGCTGGGATTGCTGGCTCGGACAGAAGAAACTACTTTAATGTTGTCTTCTGCAGACATCTTTGCACTTTGCTGTCGTTTCGGAAGTAGGGACGAATGCTGCTTTGCCGTTTGGAAGCTAAGTTTAAATCCGAGTTCGGGACTTTGCTTTAGGTAAGGTGTGTGCGTGTGTGTGTGTGTGTGTGTGTGTGTGTGTGTGTGTGTGTGTGTGTGTTCTCTTCAAAAGAGTACGCTTTAGGCCTTCTTCTCATGGCTTATATGTCAGACTCTGCACCATTTCTGATGTTTTGATCTAGACTGTATCTTACATGCTGTTTGTTTTTTCAGGCATAAACTTGCTGTTCTGGGCAGCATTAGGAAGTCCTTTTGAAAGGACTTAAAATTTCTCATATTTTATTACTGGAAACATACTTTGGGGATAATTTTATGTAAAATTGTTGTAGCAGACTGAATTTACAGAAGTATGCCACTCTTACAAAATGCAGGCCTCAACCTATGACCAAGCTATTTTATTTACATTATTCACCTGTAACCATTTTAATTTTGGCTAGGACTTGTTTCAACTAGTCATACCTCTCTTTTTATATAATGCACAGTCTCCCATTTTGCCTTCTGACAGCTGCTGCTTTGTAATCATAGCACTTTTACTCTGGGGATTCCTGTCTGCCTCACAAAGGAATATCAAGAGAGGTCACAGGCAGGAAAAGGAGAGTTTGTTGAATAAAATGTGCATAAAAGACTGGAAGGTTCAGGAAGCTTGCCCTCTCATATCATAAATAAAGGTTGCTTTCTTTCACTGACTCCATGAACTGATGTTGAAATTCTTTTGGAATGTACTTCTCTTCATAATGTAGGTGTAGATGAGGAAGGTGTGCTTTCCTGTTTTAACAAAGGTCAGACCAAAGAAGTTTTTCAGTGAAAACATTACACTCTCATAAGGAGAAAGAATATGAATCATATTTAAAAAAAAAATGGAAATTTAGATGACGGTTATTAAGATTGCTGTAAGAAGTGATATGACCCTCGTTTTGTCTGCAATCGAGCATGAAGCAATTGATCTACTAAAACACGTTTATTGCACTAAAGTCTGAATGAAAAAAAAAAGTTAAACTAGCGAATGTGTATGATATGCCGAAATGTATTATTATGGATAAATAATTGTCACAGAATGAAAATAAAACAGTAACAGTCACAGACTACATTGTTATGGTAAAGCAGTTAACAAATATCTATGTGCTTGAAAAATACCTGGGGTGTGTGTGTGTAAATGCTCCCAATGTATACACCTGGTGGCTAGAAGTATTTAGGCTCAAACCCTGTACCTTTGGTACAGGGTAAAAAGAATCCAAACAAACAAAGCCAGCAGCTGTTGGTACCAAAAAGCAGATAGTCTATTGCATAAACACCAAGAGAAAAATCCCTCAGATGTCAAATATACAGACCGGTTTCGGCTCAACAGAGCCTTCCTCAGTGAAAGAAGTTTTTTTAAAAAATATGCTCACAAAGGTTCAAAACACAGTATATATATGGACAAAAACCAATCACAGTACATAGTCAACCAATCATGATTAACAAGTCACAATTGGTCATTAAGACCAGGTGGAAACATTGCCCCAAGTTTTATTATCCATTTCCTCTCTTTGGAAGTCAGCAATTCATGCCACTTTGTTTTATCCTGACATTTACCCTTAATATAGTCAATAATACAAAACTTAAAGTTAGCTGTAGTATGTTTTAAACTATGTTTGAATAATGCATTGTTACTACGCTTGTTTTTAATGTCACTGATGTGATAGTGATAAATCTCATGAGTTTAGATTTAAGAAATCGTCTTTTAGTCCACCTATGACTCAATTGGTGGGTGTTTTTCAAAGGAATGTATTATATGATCTACACTATCACTACAAGGATTTTCCTCTGTCTTATAACAATTTATCCAGGGATGAAGTGTGCAGTTTGGATGAGTTAGCTCAAAATAAAAATGTGGTGATTACACAGTCAGATAAAGGTGGGGCTGTGGTGATTCAGGATAAAGATTTATATGATCAGGAGGCTATGAGACAGTTGGGGAATAGAGACCACTATATGGCCATGCCTTTGGATCCAACCTCCAATTTACAGCGTTCTTTCACTGAGGAAGGCTCTGTTGAGCCGAAACCGGTCTGTATATTTGACATCTGAGGGATTTTTCTCTTGGTGTTTATGCAATAGACTATCTGCTTTTTGGTACCAACAGCTGCTGGCTTTGTTTGTTTGGATTTACGTGCTTTTTTGCCGTGCAGCGGTCTTTCGTGCATCCTTTGTGGACACAGGGTAAAAAGAGCCTAAAGTCCCTAGCCACCACAATTTGTCAGCTTTGGTCAGATTTTTTTTTTTTGTGCTAAGAGGTTGAGCGCTATGGTGAGGAGTGAGAACTGAATTCACTAAATGATAGACATTAAGTTTCAGTCTTCTACTGTTTAAACTGCTGAGTTAGCATAGTGGTATGTTGCACTGATTGTAGTGTATAGTGTTCTGGGTTCGAGACTTGCCAGTAACTTGTGTGGTAGTAAAACAGCATTTTATTCTAACAACTTTCCAAAATTATACAAGCAATGTTTAAAATGTGTCCCTGTTTTTTGACCTTTTGCTCCCCACCAAAAAAAAAAAATCTGAAATTGAAAATAAGTGTGAGAAGCTGTGCAAGATGCCCATGGCTTACACTGCTGTCCTTCTGTTTATAGTTTGGGTGTGGAAGTAGGCTTTTACGATGGAAATGTTCTGTATTGGGCAGTTTTGTAATTATTGGTTCATGCATTTTCTTTCATTGCCTACAATACAGCGTACTGGAAAAATGTTCAAACAATAAATTTAAAATGTGCTCTGTCTAACAAGTATGCTGTATTATAGAAGGAATATAACTTAATAAAGTCAGGAAGGTGTATCAAAGAAAAGAACACATATATATTTCTTCTTTTGTGTGCAAGGGGCCAATGATTTGAAAACAGACCAAAGGTAATCCTTATCCATCACTGGCCAGATGCATTTTCTTTGGATGTGGTGTAGGTTTTAATGCTGTTTCAATGAATGTGAGTTTCAAGGGCAGAGAAGTTTTAATGCCAAGTCTATTTTCATTGTGAGACAGTATTGTTTTGTTTATCAGATGTCTGTTAGTGTTTGTGCATTGATGTGCTGCAAAATGTAAAAATTAAATCCAAATAATCATTGTAGAAGTAAAGCAGTATGCACATATTAGTGTTTATGGTAAATGGGGCGAAATAGCCAGGTAATGGGACATTAGAATGGCTGCAGGGGGACTCTGGTGCCATATTTTGGTTGTCTGTTCTTTAGTTTGTGTTCGAAAGTTGGTATCCCACAATTCCATCAAAGTGGGTGGGGTTACATAATTATGTATGCAAATTAGATGTTAATCAACATACAGATTTGTACCTATTTTTCATGGCCCTTGTCCAGATTTTTGATGTTTACAGGTTCAGAGGTATGCTGTTAATACTGGGTTACAATGTGCACACACATATTTTGCAATTAATTTTTTTAATACATCACCCTTGAAGTAAAACATCAACATCAGTGGATTAAAAGGGACGACAGTCAAATGTTACGTTTCATATTCTCAGTACATTAAGTATTTAGGCTGACTTTCAGTAGGTCAAGGTCAAATGTGTTGTACATGACTACTCCTAAAGATAGGGCAGAAGAAGGTGTATGTGATCTCAATGAGGAGCTGTCATGTGAGCAGGACGATGACATGACACTGATCACATAGTGTTGTAGGACCAAGACCTTGAATGTCATGTTTTACTGCATACAGAGGAATGCTGACATGTCATGTTTTACTACATACAGAGGAATGCTCATGTGGTTTGCATGAAACACGTTTTTTTCTCATTATTTCAACTAGAATCTGGAGGTGCACTTGTGTGATTTGATATGCCCACACATAGCCAGATAGTACCCCATCCTCTTCCCCTTTCAACACCGACTATTATTTGAATCTGGTAAGCCCTCACTAGTGTATGAATGGAGGTGGACATGGATGATTGGTGTGCCGCCATATGATCATACCAAGATACCATATCTTTACCATTTTGATTAAGTGCAATTTATGCCTGTGCCTTGCACCCCTATGTAAAGGTTTCACAGTATAAACCATTACTTCTAAACTTCTGCCATCATCCAGAAGGTATTCATGTGGTTCTAGAGACACTGATGTTAAAGTGTATGTGTTTTTTGTTTCTACAACGTGCAGTGTAATGTCACCTACAACCTGGACTGTAATGTCAACTACAACCTGAAGTGCAATGTCTCCATGCAGATGAGTGTGTGATCCAGTATCATCATCTGTACAGTTATCAACATCTTGTGGAGTTTGTGATCCTGCTATTAAAATTTGATGACTGTGTGTCATGTTCCTCAAGCAGAATCATAAATATAACTATATTATCATCAACAGCCATTATGCTGCTCACCCTGTAAAAAATTAAATGATTACATTATTACTCAGTTACTAGAATACACTACTGTATGATGTGAAATGAGGTGCTTAGCATAGTTACCATCCACTGTCTTTTCAATATAATTATATGCAAAAGTGAAGGGTTCAGCTGTTAATAGCAAATGCCATTTGTTACATGTAATCATTTCACTAGAGAAGTCATTTCTTTATAGAAATCTGTTTACGGTAATTAAACTAGCCTTCCTGAGCAGATGGCTGATGATGCTGCAGACCTCTAATTATACCCATACCATCATCATCAGTTTCATAATCACCCTCCCGATGAAGACGAGGAATAAGATGAAGACCCCTACAGTAGTTCTTTAGGCAATTGCATATTGCCTTGCCTTCGCTCTGTTATGTCCTACCATATTATTAACACAGTGCAAGAACAGGGCCCAGTGTGTGTTTCCTTCCACCTCCAGCATTTATGTCCATAACAACTCTATTGAACTTTGTCCTATCAGCTTGTTTGGGTACCCTCTTCCAAAAATAAATATGCCATATGCCCCAAGGGCTACATGAGGATGCAGTTCTCCTCATGGTTAACATTTTCTGTTCTCTGGCTAGATCCTTGCTGCTGTATCATTCATTTACCTAAAACAATATGCAAAAATAATATGCTAAAGCCTGAGCCACACATCAGCCAAATTACATAGCAATAAAGTACATAAACATTTATGGTGACGAGACACCCATATTCATATAAACATACTGAAAGTCCAACTTCACCTAGTTAAAACTGCATTTATTAACCCGGACAGTATCATTCACAAATGCATAACTGTGTTGCAAACACTAATTATTGCAATGTCATCTTATGTCATTAATGACAGTGTTTAAATACAAAAACAATGCTAGAAACATGATTTCAACTGACATAATTTTTCATTCATGAGCGACAGTCAAACATGCTACAGTAAAAAAGCATTTATGCTGGAAACACAGCACATTGATGAAAATGCAATACACAAGACTTCACTAACATCAAATTATGCACTATTGTCCTGTATAGTACAAATTTACATTAAAATTAAAATTTTAATTTATATTAAATTTGCAATAATTTATTTTTCACACTGCAATCAGTAGTACTAAACTACACATTTCCAGTAGTTATGCCATGAATTCCTATATATAAATGACACTCCTGTCATCACAATTAACATGAATCAACTGCATCTGACATTCAGATCAATGAAAAACATCTCTCCTAGTAATGGCTGCTCTATAAATTCAATATGTGCTGCACCCCATTAATGTGGAAGCTTATTGCTATTTTTATTTTACCTCTTTCCCTAAAAAACTTGCTCACTATCTCAACTGAGTGCATCTAAATACAGTAGTATTAAACTTATTTACATAAAATCAGGCTCATTTAAATGTTTCATATGCAGATTAGACTGAGTAATGCTCATCTGTATGAATCGCAGTAATATGTGATAGAGCATGTCAATGGATCCATGTAACTGGGCTGACTGACACTGAGCCAAAGTGTCCTAGGAAATGTGCGTACAAGCCTAATATATCTCAAATTTCCCTCCGCATAAAAAAGGAAAAATGGAGAAAACAACATTTAAGATGCGTAATCATGAAGCCTAATCCATGCCCATCCTGTATACTGTGACACACCTTGTCACCTGAAAGCACTCTAACACAAACAGTACTATTTATTCATAAAGTAAAGTGAAAGAAAAAAAGGCATTTACTGATGCAACACTTATTTAGACAGGCATGTTTAGAAAAATAAGTAATGCATGACCTTAAAGTTAATTGTACAAATGAAGATTGCAACATTACTGCACAAAGACCTAGACTTACTAAGGCACTCACCATGCAACCAAATACCCTGTTCATTGGAGACTTTAACTACCTCACTATAGACAGGAAAACATACACTAGCTCTAACCCACAGTCACACTTCTTGGACTTTATGAACACAAACACACTGGATGAGATAGTGCACACTCCAACTAGAGTGTCAAACATATTGGACCTAGTACTCACCAACAGGAGGGACTGGTAACCAGCAGAGTACCCTAGAGATCCAGGTTCGGCCCAATACCTGTTTGGCATAAATTCTTGGAATCCAAGGTTAATGTAAAAGGTCTTTGGCTCACCAAATTTGCAGATGACTGTAAACTGGGATCTATAATAGATTCTCCTCATGACAGCAATATCCTACAAGAGGGTCTAACACAAACAAGTGACTGGTGACAAAGATACAAATTAAAACTCAACATGAGGAGATGCATTATAATGCCCTTTGGGAAATCATCATTCCAAGCTAATTACACCACTGATAAAATAGCCCTAAGAGTCCTAGTTGGGAATATGTAACATTTGAACTGTAATCTGGCCTTTGACCAACATATAGCAAGATAGCAAAAATGCTATGCCACCCAATTTATAAGCAAGGGTATGGTATCCAGGTCCAAAGATGTAGTACCACTCTACTCAACCCTTATGAGACCCAACACTGAGTACAATGCCTTAATTGGCATCTACCTAACCAGGCACTTACAACAGCTGGAATGCCCTCAAAGGTTCCTCATTAGGAAAATCCAGTGTATGAATACTCTGTCCTACGCAGATTGCTTTAAGGCCCTGTCTCTGTACTCAGTCTCTGACAGGTTGGGCTGCACAGCTAGACTTGTAAAGATCCTGGAGGCTGATAGCCTAATGCAAACCTATGGACCTAAGGCAAGAGCCCAAATAAGCAAATGAAAAATTAATAATTTAATAACCAACTTTCATCTGGCATAGAAAAAAATATATATAAAACGACAAACAATAAAAACCACGAATGGCTGAGAATGCAGCAAAAAAATCCACTCAGTATAGACAAAAAACACAAAATAGTAGCATCCACTCTGTTTAATAACCGCTTTCATCAGAAAGACTTTGTCAGAATACAAATTCAAACTAAAAAAACTCCATTTAAAATAAGTTTATTAACAATCAATTACACATGATTATCAGCAATAAAACATTTAAAGTGACTCACTATGATTTTTTAACATATACTCTCCTATTCCTTAAAAAACATTTTATGTTAACAGCATCATTAAGTCTAGGGCTTCTATCAGCTCTTAACTTGATCTGCCATAAAGTTTGTCTCTGTTCCAAGTAAGTTTTAAAATCTCCCCCTCTTAAATCTAAATGCCCTTGTTGAATGACAGAAAAGAGAAACTTTTTTAAAATTTTTACAACTCAAGGTGTGCTTTCTCTTAATATAATCTTGATGGTCTCTAACTCATTCTAACAAACGTCTGGTTGTCACCCCTATGTAAAAACCTGGACAACCCCAGCATACACTAATATATATACTACTCCCCAGGTCTGACAGCTAAACCTCTCAGCGAAAGTGATAGTATAAACTGGATCATTTAACATAATAAAGGGTCCTTCCAACATGTAATGGCACATATTACATTGTCCACATTTAAACAT
Source organism: Protopterus annectens (assembly GCF_019279795.1). NCBI lineage: Eukaryota > Metazoa > Chordata > Ceratodontiformes > Protopteridae > Protopterus > Protopterus annectens. Next base: position 523,559,222 of record NC_056749.1, on the reverse strand, counting down.
CCCTTTTTGTTTTCTAGTATTAATACAACTTGTAACCTTAGTATTATCTTTCTGAAACAGATTTTTATATTACATCTGTTGGTATAAACAAACTTGAGAATACTTCCCACTGTATTATACGATTCTTTATTCCCCTGTAGAACGTTCCAGTTGTTAGTAATAATGGAACCAATATTTCCACCATCAATGGTCATATCTAGACTAAGGGCCAACCTTCTATCCACAGATATACTATTAATATTCCTAGCCCTATTGCTAATGAAGGCTTGCTTAAGATAGGAGGAAAAAAGGTCCGTCTTTTATTCCTAACTTCATCCTCAGTCTGCTTCAAAAACTTTTCATTGTAACCTCTACCAATAAATACTTTGGTAATAAATCTATGTGACAAGGCAAACTTGTCAGTAATAGCAGTTCTATACTAAGTGTCCCTACATTGTACTTGATATTAATTATGGTGATGCCTCATCCCAGAGCTATGTTTCCAATCATATGAACCACAGCAATGGACTTAACTTCTTCACTTTGGTACTGGCACTTCAAATGGTAGACCAAAATCATGGTCTACCTCCTGCATGAGTTGTACCTGGACAAGATGAAAGCAGCAGTATGTGGCAAGGAGTGGAAAAAGGTGGTCATCTGGCAAGAGCTGGGTAAGCACCTTTCATCCTTGACAGGAATAACCCACTCTGGGCCACAGTGTCACCACAGGGACAATGACCTGCAGAGCCACAGGCCTAACCACCTGGCCGAGTGGGTAGATAAGGTAAAGGTGAGAAGGCCTGACTTATACAATAAGTACTTTAACATTGCATTTTTAAATCTTATTTAAAATAGGTATTAAAAACCTGCTAGAAAAATATTGCATACATGCAATTAAATGCAAGAAGAAATGCATGTGTAAGTGCAAATATACATCTTATGTAATTCAAAGGTATAAGTAAGCATAAACATATCTGTATATAACTATGGCATGTTTATGTGCAGACATATTTTTGTATATAAATACAAATGTATAGGTGCAAGTAAAAAAGTAGATATTCATACTGACATATATAAGTTTAAATGTGGAGAAGAATAGATGTATAAACACATAAACATATAAATATACATGCATATATATGAGCCTAACTTTCGACAGACAAAACAGTCGATCCAGAAACATCGAAAGCCACTCCTCAAAGACAAAAAACATAGATCTACAAATAATCAAGCAATAAAGAAAACATATATTTTGCAGGGGGGGTCAGAACCCCTGCACTTCCACAAACCCACTGTTAATTATATATACCAGCTCCACGATCACACTACAGTGGAGAAAGAGAATATTCACCATTCCCCACTATACTATGATCTCTAACTTAAAATCACTTTTCAACCAGCTTCCTCCTCATCAATAAAAATGCTAACTGATGAATCGCTATGCACCCATATATACTTATACAATTATCATATTACACAAACCAAAAGCTATCTGCCCATAGTACAAATAATTAATGAGAAAATAACAACAGTACATGAAATTATGTGCAAGTATGTTTGATTCTTTGTAGATCTGTTTTTTTGTCTTTGAGGAGTGGCTTTCGATGTTTCTAGATCGACTGTTTTGTCAGTCGAAAGTTAGACTCATATATATGCACGTATATTTATATGTTTGCGTGTGTATACATATATTCTCATATATATATATATATATATATATATATATATATATATATATATATATACACACACACACACACACACACACACACACACACACACACACACACACGCACGCAATCTGTACTGTATTTATATGTAAACAGATAAGAACATACCTGCACATAATTTCATGTACTGTAGGTATTAGCTCAATTATTTGTACTACAGGCAGATAGCTTTTGGTTTGTGTAATATGATAACTGTATAAGAGAGTGATTTCTTATGAAATAGTAATTGCACATATAAAATGTCTGATGTCAGTTAGCCACCACATCCCAAGGAGGCAGAGAGGGGGAAGGGGTTAAAGTAGTGACTAAATGAGCACCACAGAGATGTGAGAAATGTACCTCTCCACTAAACTATTAGGTGTCATTATAGATAATAATCTAAAAGTCGACCTACATGTTTAACCAATTGATCAAAACCATCAACAAAAAACTAGGATCACTTTACAGAATAAAAGTCTTCCTAACCCCCCCCAGCCAAAGTTGCAATAGCTCGATCTCACCTTCTCTCTACTCTTCTGTATGCATCCCCTCTTCTCTCTAATGTTAACAAGACTGTCATGAACAAGTTCTCAACCTATTATAACCACATTGCCAGGTTTGCCACTGGGCTGCCTTTTAGGACACATCACTGCATCAATCTAATCCAGGTTGGATGGCTTGAACTACCCAGTCTAGTACAATATAACAAAGTGGTTATGGCCCATAAAATCATATATAACCCTAACAATACCCCTGCAGTTAAAGATCTTGTCACCCTCTATAATAATCCTAGACTGCTGCGCTCCTCCAACAGACTCCTTATTCAGATATGTAAAACTAATAACTCAGCCAGTGACTCACTCTTCGTAAATTCTGTAGGCAGATCGTGGAACTCTCTACCAGCTGATATTACCTTACTCTCTTCACTTGATCAGTTCAAAACTAGACTTAAACACCACCTGGGAACAAACTGGCTATGTCACTGTATCAAGCCTGGTTAACCTGTCTCTGGAATGTGTAAATCTGCTAGGTAGCCTGCTATGTAATTTTATCCAATTCTCTCACTGAATAACACTACCTGACAATTTGTTATAACGTTTGCTCTTCTAATCACTGAAAATATTCTATATGTAATTTGTATTGTCTGCCCATCTATTCTCTGTAAATAATATATTTGTTATTTGTAATATGTTACATGTTATGATGATTTGTTATTCCATGGAGCTTTTCTTCCCGGGCCTCCACTGAAAATGGACATGCATCCAGATGGACTATCCCGGTCAACAAATGTAAAATAAAAATAAATAATAAATAAAATGTCTTACTTTCAGAATTTAAAAGTGTTCTGATTACAACTTTACCTTTATTTTTAAGCCAGATCATATGAAATATGCATGGCAGAGTGCAAAGCAGTAATTTCAATGGAAATATTTGCAAAGGATGAAGAAAGTACTCATCCCCAGAGAGACATGCTGTACACAAACATCAAATGTGACAAATTGAAGGAAATCAGAATATCCCTGTTGTTCAACTTGCAGTAAAAAAGAATATACATCTATTTATTTATATATCTATGTAGTAGTGCAGATTGATTCAATAGAAATACTTTATGAAAATATGCTTTTTGATGGTTAGTAAATGTGGACATATAAGGGAGATTTAGTACTAATGCATATAGAAATAAGCACAGAAATTCAGAAGAAATATAAGAATAACATCTGCTTTGTTTATTAATGAATGCAATCAAGTAAGAAAGATTTGAAAACAAATCTGTGATAGGTAAGCAACTATCCTGTATGACTTCTATATGCAGCAGAAAAGAAGATTTTATATAGCAAGGCACAGGAAGGATGACACCTTAAGAGACTCATTGAAGATGCAAACTTTGAACTTTGAGTTTTTTTTAGGTACAGCATCTGAAAAATGACCAGAATTGTTGGTTTCTATAAAATTCACAAAGATAAAGTAAAGCTACCTTTCAGATCAATAGTGGCAGATGATTTTTTTATAAACCTGAACCTATTTCTATCTATTTGGGTAGAATTTTAAACACTATAGTACAAAAGTCAGAGTTTTACCTTAGAGATTCATTGTATTTATTCACAGAATTTATTAGAATGTTTACTGAATTGTAAAAGATATGATAATCAAGGTTATTGTGTTACTTTAGATGTAACTGCATTATACACTAGTATTCACCAAGAGCAAGGGATTGAATATGTTAGGAAGTATTTATCTAAATTTACTGATCTTGACAATACATATTTAAACACTGTTTGATTTCTGTTGGAAATTGTTTTGGAAAAGAACTACTTCTCATTTAAAAACAAATATTTTAAACAGAATAAAGGAATAGTTATGGGTGCCAGAGTTGTACCTGTATTCTTCAACTTAGTCCTGGCATTGTGGGAAGAAGAAAAATCTAATAACACATGCTTTAAAACATGTTCATTTATAAGCTATTTATTGATGACTGTTTTTTTTTTTGTTATATTGGGGTGGCACACATGAAAAATTTGATCAGTTTTTTAAATATTTAAATCACAGTACCAACTTTTTAAATTTTATCCTAAATATAAAGGTCCAGCAGTTAATTTCTTGGATTTTAACAATTAAGTTAAATAATAACAAAAATGTTTTGAAAGCAAAGTGTTTAGGAAAGACACCTTTGTCAACAGCTATTTGCATAACCAGAGTCAACATCCCATGCACATGAAAATAAACATGGTAAAGGGCCAGTTTAGTAGACTTAGTAGGATAACTACTGGAGAAGAGATATATTCAAAAGATGCAAATAATTTAAAAACGTATTTTTGAAGAGAGGGTATAATAAGAAAGAGGGAATTATGACTGAAATATCATTTATGTGATAAGAGAAATTTAAACCTATTTTTAAAAATCAATGACACAGTATTAAAGCAGATAAAAGTAGAACAAAATAATAGTGAGCCAAGTAATTTAATAGGTCATTTCCATTTAGGGTTACCACCTGTCCCACTTTGCGAGGGACAGTCTCTCTTTGGGCAGTTGTGTACTGACAAAAAAATATTAAAAATGGCAAATGCCCTGAGATTGTAGGACATAATTATTTCCTATACTTTATGTAATAGTTGCATAAAACAGTTATTCTGTATCTAAAATACCTAAATGTTATAAGAAACAGAATAAGCAACTAAAATGCTACAAGAATAAGATTTTATTTAGGCAAAAAAGTCAAGTTCTATCCTTTGTACTGACTGTGGGTATGTGTTGGCCTGTAAAATCTGATGTTTGTACAGAAAATGTCCCACTTTGGCCATTTGAAAAGGTGGCAACCCTATTTCCATTACCAGTTTCAAAAGATATAGGTGTAATAAAATATATTTGATTTATAACTGAAAAATTATATTAGGTAAAAAATATTTGTCAGAAGTGTCAAGTGACTAGCCTGTGTTCTCTTATAATACAGGGACAATATTAGAAAGGTCAAATTAAATAGTAAATACAAAAAGTAATATATTTGGGACTTATAAATGTGATTTTTTTGATATATCAAACATGTATCTTGTATTTAAGTTAAGAGTCTTCAGAAAGAAATTTGGGCAAAAAGCTATTCTGATTGTAATTCTTGTAGTATAGTGTATATAGCTCTCTGTGAAACTTGTGACTACTTTTATATAAGAAAGACAAATGGTAAGCTTTTCAAATTAATTAATTAATACACTGCAGCCACACAAAAGGGTGATTTTAGTAATGCCCTGGTTATGCATGTAAAAGAGTGTGCTGATTTCAGGAAGTTAACATTTCTTGTTTAGGTGATGTTCTAATGAACTAGACCAGCTCATCTCATCCCCCACAAGGAGAGATAACATTCTGGACTAGGTTTTCACCAACATGGGCGACCACCCTGGTGAGATGAGATCATCGGTCCCTCTCCTTCAAAGTTTATATCCTACTCATCCCCTCCAGCTATAACCAGGCTAAAAAAACTTTTCAAAAGCTGACTGCAACCTCCTAAGCGAGGGTATTAGTAGCTTCACACCACAGCCCCCTTTAGAGAATGCAGGCAACTATGCTGAACACTATGCCAGTGCAGTATACAAGTACCTGTACAAATGCATGGACTCAGCCATACCCAACACAACTAAAACCAGCTCCTCAAGAAAACACAAACCTGTCTGGTGGGCATCTTCTATCAACAGGCTCTACAACAAAAGGAAGAAAATTTTGTCCAAGGGTAAAAAGAAACAAATTCCAAATTGGCAAAACTCCCTACTCAGCCTCAACAAACCTCCAAAGCCAATTATGAATTGAAACTAGCCTCTGAAACAAAGGGAAACAACAAAGCCTTCTTCAGTTATGTCAGGTACCTCAATAGCAAAGCCCAGATTTTTTCTGAATTAGTACTTAATGGTACAAATTACACCGATCCTGTTAACTTAGCCAACCTGCTAGTAAATATGTTCACTGCAAACTTCAACCCCTATCCTCCCCAAAGGCCCATTTGACATCCCAGATACTTGTCCCTCACCTCACATCTCCATAGAGCAAGTGTTAAAGGCCCTAACCAAGACAAATAACACAGCTTCCATAGGACCTGATAGTATCCCAGGCTGTATTTTGTACCATCTCCAGCAAGAACTAGCTTCACCAAGGAGCACCCTATTCAACCACAGCCTAAGTACAGGCTTCATTCCAGCAGAGTGGTGAACTGCCACTGTCATCCCCTTGTACAAAGGCGGTGCCACTATTGACCCTGGAAACTATCACCCCATTAGCTTGACAAGTCTGATCTGTAAGGCTATGGATTGTATTATTATGGAATTCGTAAACAAGGGTACAGGCAATCTCCAAACACTTGACCCCACCCAGTTCAGATTTGTCAAGGGCAGATCTTGCCTATTGAACCTGGTTGACTTCTTTGAGACTGTCACCAAGGCCCTGAATGTGGAAAAGTCAGTACATATAGCTTATCTTGACTTGGCCAAGGCCTTTGACATAATCCCCTACTCAGGCATCATCGAAAGGCTATCACAACATGGTCTAAAGCTCTCCCTCATCAGGTGGGTGGTCTACTAGCTCACGGACAAGACCCACAAGGTCAAAATAGAGACCTCCACCTCCGACAACAGACCTGTCACTAGTGGTGTTGCCCAGGGATCTGTCTCTACTGTTTGGCATCTACTTCTCAGAGGTCCAGGCAAAGACAAAAGACCTGTGGCTGACCAAGTTTGTGGATGACTGTAAGTTGGGTGCTGTCACGGACTCCCCAAATGATGTTAGCATACTACAAGAGAGTCTCACAGCAACAAATGACTGGTGCCAAAGTCATGGCCTCAAGTTAAATGAAAAAAATGTATCATCATACCATTCGGCAAAAACATAGTCCCTACTGATTACCACATCAATGGCAACACCCTAAGCACACAACCTGTGGTGAGATACCTGGGTACTTAGGTTGACAACAATCTAATGTTTGACCATAATAAAGCTGCAATTGTCAGGAAAGCCTTTTACTTGGTTCATCTCATAAGTAAAGGGATTGCATCCATGAAAAAGGTTATTACCTCTCTGTACTTCTCTGCCATTAGGCCAGTAATTGAGTATAATGCCCTGTTTGGTATGTACCTCTTCAAACACTTGCACCAACTGGAAAGGCCACAAAAATACCTCACAAAGAGAATCCATGACCTCCAACACCTATCCTATGCGGACAGGCTCAAATCACAGTCACTCTATTCAGTATCAGATTGCTCAAAAGTGATATGTTTCTCATCTACAAGGCAATATCAGACCCTGCCCTCCTAGAGATGCTCCATAAATGTAAATCTAACTCATCTCCATTACCCACTCAAAAGGCTTAAATCTAATATGCGACATCAACAAAACCTGCTGGAGACACAAGTTTGTCTCTCCGAGGTTGCCCCATTTCTGGAATAGACTTCCCATACATGTCAAACAGAGTACCTCTCTGACTCACTTCAAGCACAACCCTTATGAGTGGATGGGAACCACAAACTTTTCCAAAGGGTTCCACCTGTGTCCCTCATTGACAGGGGTGACAGGTGCTGACTGAAGTTTCTTTTTGGGGGGTAAACTCTTGGCTAGACTTTTAAGGGCCCAAGGGCCATTAGCCTAGCAACCTCTTATGATCCTGTGATCCTATTCCAGTTGATGGTTTCATGGGAAATTATATTTGGAATGTAACGATACGGAATGGCATATTAGACTGGCAGAAGATAAAAGACCTGGATTAAATAAGCACATCAGTATAAAATGTGTTATTTATTATTTATTTATTTATTTTACATTTGTTGACCAGGATAATCCAACTGGATACATGTCCATTTTCAGCAGAGGCCCGGGAAGAAAAGCTCCCAGGTAGAACATATATATATATATATATATATATATATATATATATATATATATATATAAAATAGACTTGTAAATGTAAGTAATATTATGTGAATAAGTTTTTAGCATATGAAAGTATATATTTTAATACAGAATTTATTTGTTAGGTAATTACTTTATTGGTGATGGTGTGTAATGTGACTTTTAAATAGTACAAATGATGAGGGGTTGTAATTCCATTCATTCAGATGAAATTCTGGTAGAATAAAGAATGAAAGTGCTTAATTTAGACCCTCAGTCTTTAATTCCTTTGGTTTAGCCTATGCAGAATGTGTGTTATTTAATATAGGTTTTCAGTTATAACTTCCAGATTTTTTTTCTGAGTAATGATTTAATAAAAATAATACACAACTGTTAATAAAGATTGCACTGATGTTTTATTTTTTTATTTTTTATTTTACATTTGTTGACCGGGCTAGTCTAACTGGATACATGTCCATTTTCAGTAAAGGCCCGGGGAGAAAAGCTCCAAGCATAGGCAACAACATAACTTACAGCATAACATACAATTTATACAATAGTAAGATAATAGTAGAACATTGTTGAGATTCTAAATATGGAAAAAACTTATACAGAGTCCTTTTTTTTTGTAAAGCTAATATAAAGATTCTTATAAAGTAGTAAAAAGGGAAACTTGTTAGATACTAGTGGAATGTTAAATAACTGGTAAGTTCAGGTCAGCATCCATGTACAAAAGGTTAGCAAAGTATGAGGAGAGCATGATTGGGGAGAGAAGTATTAGTCAGGGTTAGAGCAGGGACAAAGCCAATGTGTTTTAAGGTATTCTTTAAGGCGTTTTTTGAAAGCAGTGTAGAAGAAAGAGTCAAAAGTTCACTTGGAAGCTGGTTCCAGATTTTTCTCACTGTATTAGAGAAAAGTGAGTCCCCAGCTCTGTTGTTAGGTTTAGTAGTTGAGACTAGAAGTTTATTAGCTGATCTTAATGTTGCTAGATTTTTGTATGTGGTAATAAGGCTAGAGAGGATTGGGATATTATTAGGGTGGTGAAGGATTTTTTGGGTTATAGTAAGTTGTTAACATTGAAGTTGGTTCTGCAGTTCTAACCATCCCAATTGTTTAAGGTTGTGGCAGTGGTAGGTTCTAAAAGGAGAGCCAGTGGCAAATCTAGCTATGTTATTGTAGCTGGTTGCAAGTTTGTTAAGGTTGTTTTTAGATAGATTGGTATATATATGGCTGAAGCATATAGTAGGATAGAGATAAGGTGGGTCTGGGCAATAGTGGTTCTAGCTAATGGCGTAAGGAAGGCCTTGATTCTATAAAGAGAGCCAAGTTTTCTGTTGACAGATTTTATGGTAGTATTAATGTGATCATCAAAGTTAAGGTTGTGGTCAACAGTAATACCCAGGAGACGAGTTGAAGTATCAGGGGATATGCTAGATCCATTGTTGGAAGTTACTGTGAAGTGAATTTGTGGTGACTTTTGGGTAGGAACAAAAAGCAGTAATTTTGTTTTTTTTTGGGGTTCAGGAGGAGGCAAGGTTGCATGAACCAATTTTCAACAATATTAAATACTGTTTGGGTAAGGGTCTGGAGAGAGGTTGGGGACTTTGCTGTGCATATTAAAGTAGAATAATCTGCATATTGTATACAGGTGGCTTGGGGAATTTTGGCATTTAGATCATTAATAAAAACTGAAAAGAGAAGAGGCCCTAAAATAGAGCCTTGAGGTACTCCAATGTTGACAGAGAGGGGTGTAGAAAGATTATTGTCCCACAGCACTGCTTGGTGCCTGTTTTCCAGATAGGATTTAAACCAGAGTAATGATTGTGGGTCAAGTGATAGGGCTTTTAGTTTGTCCATAAGTAGGTGATGGTTAACCATGTCAAATGCTTTTGAAAGGTCAATGAATAGTGCAGAGGAAAGAGAGTTGTTATTACGATGTTTGTTTATAGAGTCAGAAAAGGATAGGAGGGCAGTAGTAGTGCTATGGTGAGGCCTGAAACCATGCTGGCAGTTAGCAAGTAGATTATTTTGGAGGAGGTGGTATAGTAATTGTCGGTGTATACATTTTTCCATTATTTTAGCTATTGGAGAGAGTAAGGCGATTGGTCGAAAGTTAGAAAGTTCAGTCGATGCACCGCCTTTATGTAGAGCAATGATATGGGAGACTTTCCATATGGATGGGATTGTGCTTTCTGTAATTGTCCTATTAATAAGGATGGAAATGGGATAAGCAATGGCTGTAGCAACAATCTGCAGGTATTCTGCTGGAAGACAGTCAGCAGAAGGGGTACCTGGTTTAAGTTTTTGTAGGAGGTTGCAAATGAGGGATGTAGGTACTGGTTGTAAATGGAAGGTAGCGACTGGGCTATTTTTAGTATTAGATGGGTTAGTGCTAATAGGAGGTAATGTGTTAGCTAGAGTTTGAATGGCATCAGTGAAGTAGTTGTTGATAGCATCAGCAACTTGTTTAGAGTTAGTATAGGGGATACATGTTGGGGCAGGAGTTTTAGAGTGTCCTGGTTGAAGTAATTTGTTAATGCTTGACCAGAACTTTTGTGGTTTTTGCTGATGGGTTTGTTGGAGGTGCAGGTAAAAGTTTTTTTTGTCTAGTAGAATGTCTTTTTTGGTTGCATTACATAGTTGCTTAAAGTGAAGGTGGTCTGTTGGGCTTTTAGAGGCTCTCCATTTGGCCCAGATTTTATTTAATTGGAGGATCTTTTGTCTGGTTTGTTTTGTGAGCCATAGGGGCAATTTGGTTCTTACTCAGTTGGAGCGAGAGGGGGCATGGTAATCTAGGATCTATAGGAATCTAGTAGTAAAGTAGGTGACTGCTTCATCTAGTTGAAGATGATGCAGTGGGAACCAGTCACATGCTTTAAGTTCATTTTGGAAGCTGTCTGGATGAAAATGTTTTTTTAGAGTGAGAGGTTTTGTAAATATTATCATTGGGGCTATGAGGGGCTTTATGAGTCAATTTATTTTCATTTCTTGTTTGACTCTCTACCCTCCCTCTCTGTCTCTTTTTCTTATTTTAATTATGTATTACTTTACTTTCTTTTTTTTCTCTGTGTTCAATTTTCTACAGGTCTAGAATCTCTGGAAACAAACCAACCATGTTCCTCTTAGGTCAGGGAGCATTCACCCTCTGCCCTTCCAGGGACATCCTCAAAGGGTTGTCATGGTAGCACTGGTCCTGTAGGCACTCCTGGCACAGTGCAGCAAGTGGCAAGCTAATCTAACATTGGGCTTTGGGACTTGGTTGAGCACGTGGTCAAGTAGGTAATAAAGAGACAATCTTTGGCCAGTTCAGGATGCGATCCAGTGGGTTTAAGAATCGGTTCCCTGGTCAACACCAACCACAGCCCCACTAAGGGTCTCCACCTCCCTCAACATTGGATCTTCCACTGCAGCACCAGCAGGCAGTAGAAAAGTTTGAATCCTGTGGACTGGGTATCCTCCAGTGGCAAACTCCTCTTCACTTCTCTCTCCTTTCCTAATTCTCTCTTTTATGCCCTCTATCATCCTTCCTACCCAGACTACCCTCTTTCATAAAAATAATTGAAAAATAGAGGGTCTATCCCCCACCAAAAACTTATTACAACTCCTTTTCCACCTCCTCCAGCACAACCCTCTTTATGTGTTCCTACTTTATGTCTCCCCTTTTTCAATTTTTCATATATTCCTATTTACACTCTCTTACCAGACAGGGTGCCCACATAAGGATACCCATATAGAAAACATCCTTTAAATTTTCTAAAATGTACCACTTGCCTTGACTAATTACAGCATAGCTGCATTTGTCCATAACACCCAAATACTTCTGAAAATATATGAGCACTTAAGTTTTTATGCAATACTATCCACATTCTTAAGGATTAACTTCATCAGCTTTATTTATTTCAAAAATGTGGGTGTTTTTTTGCCAAATGTTTTTACATTTACTTAGCATGGATAACCTGTGATCATACCTCTTGACCTCTGAGAGCAAGAAATCTGGACAAAGCCATAAATAAAAATGGGACAAAGGCACAAAAATAGGGACCATTTTTAAATATTTCTGTTACAAACTTAGAAAGTTGATAGAATAACAGATTTTGCATTAGTATGAATTTTCTAAAGGATATGAAGTCTTTAACTCAAACGTCTGTCATTATTTTCTAACTGCAATCTGTAATGATTTACCACTGATTTGCCAGAAAAACACAAGTATATGAAAAATGGACCAAAAAATATGAGGCCAAAATCTGGACATTCTGTGAAAATCTGTAGAGTGCATACCAACACAGCAACAACATAATGTCACAAAGTAAAAAATCTGGTACTGGAATTCTGAAACACAATAACTCCTTGGCTCGGACAGTGAACACAAATTTATTACCAAAAGCAGAAGAACAAATCCACCAAAGCTAACAGTTAAGCGCTTTCATCTGACTATTGCAGACTTCATCAGAACATCTGTACAGTTGAGAGGTATGCCTGTGATCATTGTGTGTTTGCATATAGGCATAGCATTGCTTTTCATAAATAACCTCAACAAAACTGAGACCCTCAGGACTATCTAAATATCATTCTATATTTGTATGTATAATTAGCTGCTTATGATATCAGTGTGGAATCCAGCAGTCATAGCACTTTTTAGATATATACTTACTTATTTAACCTTGAGGATATTATATCATGTATATATGTATTATGACTGAAGAAAACAGACTGATGATCACAAAATATCTTGTTGTAATAAAATAAATGAAAAGTACTGAATAAGGCTACGCTAGATTTTGGGATATCCCATTAGAGACTTAAATAATCAAAAAAACAAAATGTTCCCATTGTATTTTTCTTCTTCAATACCATTTATAGGTACAAACTAGGAGAATTAGTTTCACTCATTCACGCTGAGCAGGGTTTGTATTCCAGATAATGCCATATTATTTGCACTGATAGTCTTTGGGTTTCATTTCATTCTTTTGGGATTGTTGTCTTATGATTTCTTACCATGTTAAATTATCAAATCATAATGAGTTATCTAATGCAAACAAATTTGACTATCGAATCAGAATCAGTTTTCTAATGTAAACAAATTTGACTGTTTATCTTGTACTAATTGTTTTGAAGTAAAAATTGATCAAAGTAGATATGATTATAGTATAAGTATTTATTACTTAATTTCAAAAATATTACATTGTAGGCACTGCACTTTACTCGGGATGACTGTCACAAAGGGATTGTGCATAAGTAAACCAATACCAAGCATGCATAAAGAAGGGTTAAGAACCATTGGAAAAACTGTCAACCCAGGCAGCAAGCAATTATCTGAATCCAATGTAAAAAAAAAAAAAATAAAAATAATAAAAATACTAATAATAATAACAGTAAAAGAAGAAGAACAAGAATTTAAAAACAGACTTTGTCTACCAAAGAAGTCTTAGATGACACTATCATCAGCACAGAAAACTATTAGTTATTGTAAAAGAAAGATATGAAGACGGTCACAAAGTCAGGGGCCATGACTTATGGAAGGAAGATAGGACAGTTAAATGTGATAAAACTTTTTCAACCCTAAGAGAGCAAGATGCAAGAGCTGGAGACATGCAAAGTTTACCTGCAAAGTAGTATGTGAAAAAATGTCACATTATTTATTTAATTACTTGTTTTCATTTATTGACCACGTATATAGGCTAATCCAAGGACCCTTTAGAATCATAATGGGGCCACAAGGCAGTACAAAACCTCAAACTGCAAAGTCTTACCACAAAGCTTTTATGGTGTTTTAGGAAATGACATTTCTTTTAGGTTTCTAGACAAAATAATTTGGCAGCAATATCTTTAGTATACATAATAATCCTCTGCAAAACATTTGAAGTGGGTGTGTGGAAAATGGAAGTTCATAGTATTCCATATAGTAACAATTATTTCACTTTAACATAGCAGTTAGCAGCAGTTGTAATAATTACATTTTCTGTGTGGTACAATTTAAAAGTAGTCCCAATAGGCTCAATACCATGAGAGGAATACAGGGGAATAAGAGGAAGGAAAATAGCGATCTGAAGTGAACAGGAGAAAAGTAGGTTTTATTGGCATGATTACAGAGATGTAGCGAACGAGAATAAGAGAAAGCAAAATAAATTAGTCTAGTGTAGTGCATTTGTGCTTGGAGGTGTAGTTTCTAAATGCTACAACTGCTTGTGTGAAGGCTTGTTATTGGATTAAACGTTGTGAGCAGAGGGCAGTAGGAAGTGTTAGCCACTGTTTATGAAGTCGCAGCTTAAATAGGTGACTTTTACCTGTCCAAAAATGTAATCCCGAGCTGAAGGTACTCAGGTTCCTGTCTAATCTGAGGTTGTAGGTAATGCCAGAGATTGCTGTTACAATTTTTCTAAAGCTTGTTTTCACTATGGTAACTACAATCTGTGGCCTTTGTAGTATTAATAATTCTTCTGTGCTTGGTTGTTTTGTGCAGAGACAACATCTGTTATCAAGAAGTTAAATGGCTGGTAATCATAAAAAGACAGTTGGATGACAATGGACAGCCACCAAGCAGCCTTTTCTCCTGGTAAGGCAGTGGTAGTTATGCAGTGGGGTTAGTGCCATGAGCTTACAGAATTTGCTAATCAAAGTTTGAATCATTTGTGTATTTTGAGTGGAGTTACAAGCAATTTTAGGTAGTCCTTGCTCCTCCTCCTTGGGTAATAAGACATTCCTGGTTATTGTTTGCCTAGATGCAGGGATGAGATGAGTAGATACAATATAGCAGGCTTTCAGCTGTGTTGATACCTTATCAGTTATTTATTTGTTTTCCTTAAATAAGAATGTTGGCTCCGTACAACAACCGGATTATTTACATTTCGGGCATGCAGACGGAAACTGAAAGTTTGACTGCTGAGTCCTACACTAAGGCACTGTACGAGCACATCCACTCATGCATGAATCGTGCCATCCCAAACAGAACCAAGATGCTCCCCTCCAAAAAAAAAAAAAAGAAGCCAGTCTGGTGGTCCCCTGCCATAAACAAACTTTACAAGAAAAGGAAGAAACTGTTGCAGAAAAGAGGAAAATCCCAGGATGCAAAAATCTCCCTTACCAGCCTCAGTAAGAAGCTGAGATCCCTCATAAAATCCTCCAAAGCTAGTTACAAAAATAAAATTGCCAAAGATTCCAAAGACAACCACAAGGCATTCTATAACTATGTCAAGAATCTAAATGGCAATGCTCAGATCTGCTCTGAGCTACAACAGAATTGCATTAAATATACTGATCCAAAGGATATTGCCAATATTCTGGTAGATCGATTCAGTGCCAACTTCACCCCCCTCTCACCCCCTAAATGGCCCATCTCAATACCGGAAGATTGCCAAATTCCGGTAATAACGGCCACACAGGTAAAAAATGCACTCTCCAAAGCTAAGAATACAGCATACATGGGACCAGATGACATCCCAGGCTGTGTACTACATGAACTATAAAATTAACTGGCACCTCACCTAAGTGTCATGTTTAATCATACCCTCTCCTCAGGCTTTGTGCCCACTGAGTGGTGCACAGCTACAGTTATCCCACTCCACAAGGGGGGAGCCACCTTGGATCCCGGGAACTACTGCCCCATCCATCTGACAAGCTTGATCTGCAAGTCCATGGAACGTATTATCATGGAACTTATAAACAAAGACATTGGCAACCTTAAAACACAAGACCCCACCCAGTTTGGGTTCATGAAGGGCCGATCTTGACTCCTGAACCTGATTGACTTCTTCAAATCACTCTCCAGAGCTGTGGACAAGGGTTAGGCAGTCCATACAGCCTATCTGGACCTCGTCAAGGCCTTTGACACCATCCCTCAATCTGGAATCATTGATAAACTTACTAAGCTGGGCATTAATCGCTACGTCACTCAGTGGGTTGCCAACTGGCTTACTGACAGAACCCACACTGTAAAAGTAGCTGACTCCAAATGCAGCTCCAGACAAGTGACAAGTGGAGTACCTCAGGGTTCAGTCCTGGGACCTCTCTTGTTTGGCATTTACTTCTCTGAAGTACAGGCCAACACTAAGGGACTCTGGCTAACAAAGTCCACAGATGACTGCAAACTGAGAGCCATTATTGAATCCCCAAATGATGTGGATACTCTACAAAAGGGCCTTACAGAAACAGATACTTGGTGTCAGAGCCATGGGCTCAAGCTTATTGCCAAGAAATGTATAGTTATCTCCTTTGGGAAAAAACATGTACCCGTGAATTACCACATAGGTGGCAGTACACTAACCACCGAAAGTGTGATAAGAGATTTAGGGACACAGGTGGACAGTGGTCTCACCTTCAATAACTACATTGCCACAACAGTCAGGAAATCCTTCTATGTGGCACACCTCATCACCAAGGGCTTTTCATCCAGAAAAAAGGAGGTCATTGCCCCACTGTACTCATCCCTCATTAGACCCATTGTAGAATACAATGCCCCATTTGGTATGTACCTCTCAAGACATCTGCAACAACTGGAAAGGTCACAGAAATACCTCACTAAAAGAATCACAGGCCTAAAGCAGATGCCCTATGCTGACCACCTTAAAAAACTCCAGCTATACACTGTCACATATCGTCTACACAGAGGTGATCTCTGCTTAACATACAAGGCCATGTCAAACCCAGAGCTGTTGGGCATGCTACACTTAAAGAAATCCCAATCCTTCAGAGCCTCACGCTTCAGGGATCTAAACCTTGTCATCACAATGAACAAAACATGCTGGAGGGATAGGTTCCTGACCCAGAGACTCTCCAGACTTTGGAATAGACTGCCCATACATGTCAAGCAGAGTGCCTCTTTGGCCCTCTTCAAAAGGAACCTTAATGATTGGATGGGAGAAAGGAAATTCACCCCGGGGATCACAACAGGGCGTTAGACAGGGGTCCAGGAAAGTAAATAGTGTGGGAAGAAATAGCCAGAGAATTGTTATGGCTAGGCTTGTATAGGCCCTAGGGCTGATAGCCTAGTATCAACCTATGAACCAATCTGTTCCCTAATGGGTTAGGTGTCATACTAGTATATGAAGCATTTAATTTCCTATAGGCACCAAACAGCATATACATTGCTTTAGTTGTACATATGGAGAGCTTGTTGCCCTCTATCTAGTTCAATGGGAAACTAAAATTATTGGGTATCTATAACTATATTCTGCTTCAAAGTTCAATGTATGCTCAATGTATACAGTAAAAATTCAACATCCCCAACAGGGGCATTTTGGTGTCTCCAATATGTGAGCCTAAGAATGAGCACATTATGTCCAAATCACATATCCAAGAACTATTTAAAGGCAGTAACACTGTCTGCCAGTCTAATACACATAGGTAACTTATTCCACAAATACCCTGCCATATAATTAAAGTGCCTTAATGCATACTAAGTCCTACAGAAAGGCAAGGTGATCAACAGGCCATTATTTCTAGTAGAAAAAACATGTATAAAAAAGTAAATACCCAATGTGACAGCAAATGATTCATCCTTTTAGCATATAACAGCAAAATTAGATCACCTGTAATCAGCCTACAACCAACCAAGGACATATTGTTTCCTTAATCTTTCTTGATAGCAATGGTCCCTAATTGCTACCAGCAGCCTTGTAAATGATATTTGCACCTGTTCCAATATATTTATTTGCATATAACTATAGATACTAAAGGAGCCACAATAACAATAATAATATAATTATATAATAATAATAATAACAGAGGGGTATGTAGGAAGAAGAAGAGAATTTTAAGAGCGCCACTATAAAAATAATTCTTAATGTTACTCAATATCTACTCAATATGGAAGAATGATGATTACTAAACATCAAACCTGCTTCAAGAATAATACCCGAGCCCTTCACATGATCACCATCAGGAAGAATATAACCATCTAATGAATAATGATATATTAGAAATGACCCTCATCTTAGTATCATCATCAAAAATGCCAGTTACCAGAAAGAGTGACATAAAAATACTGAACAATAATGAGCTAATAACAGAGTCCTAAGGAATACTTCCATGAATATTCTTGGGTCCATAGACAGAATTTCTAACTTTCACCTTTCACTTTCTGCCCATTAACCATTTATTCACTCAGGCAATTAGACAGGGGTTGATCTTGAGATCAGACATGGCCTTAGTAATAATAATAATAATAATAATAATAATAATAACAATACCACAATGAACAGAATCAAAGGCCTTGGCAAAATCAAGATTAACAATGTCAACCAGAATGCCATGATCGAGAGATAAACTGACATCATAACATAAGTTTAACAAGTTAGACATGAATGTCTTCAGGTGAAACCTTGTTGAAAAACTGACACTATATATCCAGAATCATGAATAAGGTACCCAGTTAAGCATTCAAAACATTTACTGAATATATGTTAGACTTATAGGTCTTTAATCTTCAGCAGCTGCATTCCTGGCCTTCAGGGATAGGAACCACAGTGGCCTTTCTCCATACATCTAAACATAATTTTGTTCTAATGATTATTGAAACAAATACAATAAACAGTCTACAATATCATTTCTACTTGTGGTGATAAATAAGCCAATCAAGTCATTTTGCCCAGTTGCTGAATTAGCCTTAGCCGCACCAAAGAGATTTTTTTAATAGCTGCATCTTAAGGGTCGGACATCAATTACCAGCAGGAGGGAATAATCAGCAGCTACAGTGGAATATAAACCTAAAACATTTTTAACAAAATTATTGGCTAATTTCTTAGGCTCAGTAATTATACCCCCATCCATCTTCACACAGTACTTACAGGGAACATCTTTTCTGTAGCTCCTAAAATGTTTAAACATAAAGTTGTTATTATTATAGAGTTTCATATTACTTTCTAATTTTCCTTACCACTTTTCTATACTTTTTTAGATTCCTAATAATTAGTTTTGTTCTTCCTAGTAGGTGCTTTCTTATAATGCCTCCATTGATTTTCCATAAATCTTTTAGATCCCCCAACCCTATTAGCCCACTAATCCTAGGTAGCTTTACATTGAACATGTTAGATGTCTTAATTGGAAAAAAGTTTTCAACTAAATTATTAACAAATTCATAAAAGATCACCAATTTCTCATTAATAAACACACCATTCATAATGTCTCTTTACCCCATTGCTTTATTTGAGCATTTATTGTGTAATAATCAATGTTATAAAACCTCCTCTAACAATCTGACTGATAGCCTGTTATACTCAGTTTAAAGACAGCCTGACAAAATACAACTGTTGTCTGATTTACCTGTTCCAGGTTCAGCAGAGCATTTAGCCTCAAATTCTACTTAGCCATACAAAATCCAAGATATTATTCAACTTAGTGGCCTCATTCACAACTTGATTATATTTGAAAACAAGATTATTCTCTATAATCTTATTCATTATTCTTGAAACATTAGGATTACTCCAATTCATGCAAGATGCATTTATATCCACTGCAACAATATCAAAGCCACTTTTAAAGCACTGATGAACATCTTAACTAAACTACATGTCTGATGACAAAGGTACTGTTGGGGGGGGGGGTGACAGAATAATGCAACATCTAAATTCTCCTTCCGAAGAAAGATTCTTATTAATAACCAAACACATTCTCCTAGATATGTTAGCAATTTAGAGTTTATTGTTAAGCCAAATAAAGAGCAACACCATCATCTTTTCTAACTGATTTAAAGTATTGATTGATAACAAACCCTTTTACTAAAAGGGAAGAGTTTTGAATACTTAACCGAGTTTCAGTAAGCATACACTGATTAGACTTTTCACTAAATATCTTTGCTTCCAAGCCACCATGTTTATTATTTAAACTTCTATTCATTTGCTTGAAGAAAACTAAATCACTCTGCAACATTTTGGTTGTTTAAGCTTTAAATCCTAAGAAAGATTTGATCTGAGTCAAGGGCATTACCTATTATTCTATTACATAGATTACCAGAATGGAACATATCAAAACCAAATAATTTCTGCTTCTCCAACCAGTTCTCTCAAAAGTTTATCACCTTAACATTGCTTTAAAAAGGCTGACTCTTAAAAATATTACTAATCTGACTAGCTTAAAACAAATTTTAGACTATTTTGGAGCAGTAAATATTATCACAAAAGAATAACCTAAAATTTACCTTGACTGTGAGAGCTATAATATCCTTCACTTCAGTTTCAAAACTGCCCTGATCTGTCCTTCTTACATCATTACACCCAGCTATTATAATCACCATATCATAGCTTGTCCCTTTACACATCCATAATTCTAAATCTTTTTAAATATCTGCCATCTTACAGCTTGATAAACTACTCACTACAATTTTACTTCTTCCACTCTGGGCACAATATTCCTAACGCCTCCTCCCCACCCCTTCACATGGAAGCCACTATAATTAGGGGTTCACTATCTTAGGACAATCCCTAATTATCTAAAGCTTGTACATTGTCATTGTTACAAATAGCCCTTTATAATTAAGCAGAGATCTCCTGCATTTCTTTCTTTCATTCTCAATATCCATCACTCCAACAACTTCAATTTCTTCTCAAAGCCTTTTGTTTTTACAAACATCTTCTTTTATTTCTTGCTTGACAAGTCATAATTACACTTTTAAATGTGGTGTTAAAATCAAATACCCCATCTACTAAGATATAATTTTGCCTGTTAGGAGAAATAATAGGGTAAAATTCATTGTCGCAAGTTTCAGACTTACATAGTGGTTATCTGCGAAGAGCACTGCTACACTTCTATGGAAACACATTAAGCACAGGACATTTGGGTTAACTAAATGCAAAGGCATTTAAACAATCACGTCCACTTATGGCAAAAACGTAAAGTAGCTGAAACTAATCTTTATGTACAGTGGATATAGAAAGTGCACACACCCCTGTTAAAATGCCAGGTTTTTGTGATTTAAAAAAAATGAGACCACAATAAATAATTTCAACATTTTTCCCACCTTTAATGCAATGTATAACCTGTACAATTCAATTTAAAAACAAGCAAATCTGTTAGGGGATAAAATATAAAAAATAAAAAACGTTCAATAAGCTGATTGCATAAGTGTGCACACCCTTAAACTAATACTTTGTTGAAGCACTTTTGATTTAATTACAACATTCAGTCTTCTTGGGTACACACCTGCCATCTATTAAAGAGAGACTGATTAACCCCATAAAGTTCAACTGTCCTAGTAGGATTTTCCTGACATTTACTCAGTTGCCTGCTACAGCAAAAGCAATGGTTCGCAGAGAGCTTACAAAGCATCAAAGGGATCACAATGTTGAAAGATAGTCAGGAGAAGGGTACACAAAAATTTCCACAGCATTAGATATATCATGGAACACCGTGAAGACAGTCATCAAAAAGTGGAGAAAATATGGGACAACAGTGATGTTGCAAAGAACTGGATGTCCCTCCAAAATTAATGAAAAGACAAGAAGAAAACTGGTCATGGAGGCTGCCAAGAGACCTACAGCAACATTGAAGGAGCTGTAGGAATTTCTGTCAAGTACTGGTTGTGTACTACATGTGAAAACAATCTCCCATACTCTCCATATGTCTGGGCTATGGGGTAGGGTTGCAAGACAGAAACCTTTTCTTAAACAAAAAAAACATCCAGGCCTGGCTAAAATTTGCAAAACAATACATCAAGTCTCACAAAAGCATGTGGGAAAATGTGTTTATGGTCTGATGAGACGAAGGTTGAACTTTTTGGCCACAATTCCAAAAGGTACGTTTGGTACAAAAACAACACTTTGCATCGCCAAAAGAACACCATCCCCACGGTGAAGCATGGTGGTGGCAGCATCATGCTTTGCGGTTGCTTTTCTTCAGCTGGAACTGGGACTTTAGTCAAGGACAAGAGAATTATGAACAGTCACTTTTGGCCCAAAACCTTCAGGCATCTGCTAGAAAGCTGAAGATGAACAGGAATTTTGCCTTTCAACATGACAATGGCCCCAAGCATACATCTAAATCAATAAAAGAATGGCTTCACCAGAAGAAAATTAAAGTTTTGGAATGGCCCAGCCAGAGCCCAGACCTAAATCCAATAGAAAATCTGTGGGCAACCTGAAAAGGGCTGTGCACAAGAGATGCCACTGCAATCTGACAGATTTGGAGCACTTTTGCAGGGAAGAGTGGGCAAATATTGCCAAGTCAGGATGTGCCATGTTGCTAGACTCCTACCCAAGAAGACTGAATGCTGTAATTAAATCAAAAGGCACTTCAACAAAATGTTAGTTTAAGGGTGTGCATACTTATGCAACCAGCTTATTGTACGTTTTTTATTTTTTATATTTTTCCCTAACAGATTTGTTTGTTTTTCAATTGAATTGTACAGGTTATAGGTCATATTAAAGGTGGGAAAAGTTTTGAAATGATGTATTGTGGTCTAATTTTTTTATACCACAAAAACCTGGCATTTTAACTGGGGTGTGTACACTTTTTATATCCACTATATATGCAAAGGACTACCTGAAAACCTTAGGCTAGTACAATTTCATAGGATGAAAGTACCTACACACAGTCATAGTTGAAAGACTTAAGGCAAAATTCAGACATAACATTTTTTATTATTAACATTTAAAAAATAAAGGAAAGTTGCCTTACTTGTTCCTGCATTACTGGGAGGCATTGAGATAAGGATAATAGGACCTAATTTGCATACAAAATGCATAAATAATCCTGAATGTATGTGAATACGTTTAACACCACCATATTAACTTAGGATTACTCGAGGCAGGGGAAAAACTGATTAAGGAAACCACAGACTTTTTAAAGCAGGCAATAAATATTAGAAATACTACAACATAATATCAAACATTTTAGATTGTGTTAGATTACTGGTTGTACATGAATTAAAGTCTGATTTACTCGTAGAATGGACAGATTTGGATGACTTGTACGAGTACTGTAAAACTGTCATTTCTAAAAGGAAATTCACTACTGCAACAGCAGAAATGTATAGCAATCACTGAGAAAGCTAAGGTTACATTACTGTAATTTAGGTTTGTGTACATTGAATTAAATAATTCTAAAGGGATTTAATTCTGATGTACTGTAGTGTCAAGGATGTTCTGTTGGCACAGCATGCATTGTTCATTTACCTGGAGGTTTCTGAGTGCCACTGTTGAATGAAAGATGATAGCATGAATACAAGAATGAGGTACAGCAATGATGCAGCTCTGTTAACCAGCCTTGCTATTCTGAATGCATTCATGCAAGCATTATTTATTTACTTATTTCTTGTGATAACAGCAGGCATGCTTTCATTGTTATGTTGTTTGATGATTACATCACAAGTTTTTTTATGTATGGCTGTGGCATATTTTTATGTGCAGTAATGATGCAAGACATGGGATCAAGACTGAGAAAGGGGAACTTCATCCATGAGGAAAATCAAATATTCATGGCAGCCTTGAGGACATATGGCAAAAATCTGTTAGGTAAAGGGAGGGGCCAAACAAACTGAGAAGAGAAAATCCTACAATGAAGTAGTTATAGATATAAATGCTATTGGTGGAAGGAACTGCACATTAAAACAATGCAAGAAGGGGGCAAATTATAAGGTAGGACATGCCAGAGCCAAGATGAAGGTAGAATGCAATTACCCATAATAGTACTTGGGTAGAGCTCCTACACTTATTCCTTTAACACTAGCTGATTAACAACTCCTCTCTACTCATAGGGACAAATGTGACAGAGAAGATGATGGGACTGGAAAGATGAGAGGTGGTGTGGACACTGGCTATTGCCAGCATCTGCACAGCAACATGTCTGCTCAGGAAAGTTGGTTTGAGAGCAGTAAGATTTATATACAGAAGTGCATGCTGCATGGAATGGTTACATTTAACACATGACAATTACTATCAGCAGTGGAACCTTCCAATTCTGAATGTAATGACTATGAAGGTATAAGTAAGTGTCCTGCACACCTCTTTACTCAGCATACAGTACTGCATGCTAATTATTTAATAGTAATACATTCAATTCATTTTACAGGGTCAGCAGCAGAAACAAACAGGTCCACTATACCAAAATATTTTAGGGTATCACCAGTAGAATGGCTGTTGATGATAATGATTAATGAGGAGGATAACATATTTATACATGTTGTTGTTGTTTGTCTTTTCCCGGTTAGGGGTCGCCACAGCAGAACTCCGGTCCGCTAATGATTGGCCGTAGATTTTCACGAATGCCAAGCTGCCAGCTCGATGTTCAACCTTCAATGAAGTCATGCCCATTTACGCATGTCTTTCGAACGCCCACCCAACCACAGGGAGGACATGCAGACTCCACATAGAAGGCACTACCTGCACTCCAGCAGAGAATCGAACGGGAGAACCTCTTGCTGTGAGGCAACAACACTACCGCTGCACCACCACGGAAACATTTATACATATTGATGATAATGATTAATGATAACATTTTTATACATATTGATGATAATGATTAATGATAACATTTATACATATTGATAATGATTAATGATGATGACATATTTATATGTATTGATAACATATTTATACGTATTGAAGATAATGATTAATGATGACATATTTATACGTATTGATGATAACATATTTATACGTATTGAAGATAATGATTAATGATGATGATAACTTATTTATACGTATGAGGCAGCCTGAGGAAAGTGGCTCATAGTCTCCAACTGTAATGTCAAGATCTCACACCTCACAACATGTTAATAACTCTGCAGGAAGTGACAGTGCATCACAAAGTCAAGCACATGCTGAAATTGCACTACTGTCTGTATGGGGAGAAAAGCCCTGCATCTCTACACCTGTATCTCCATACCCAGATAAACACAAGATGATGGCAGAAATTCAGAGGTAAGTAATCCAAGACACCCAGGAAACGTATTCAGCCACTTTCAATTTACCAGCATGCATTAATTTCTCCTGGTTCCTCTGATGGTTACTATAGAGCTGGCTAATCATCATAATGACCCAAACAAATGACTGGTTCAATTAATATGGCCTGAAGCCGAATATAAAACAATGCATCATCGTCCCCTTTGGGGAAAGTGATGTCCCCACAAATTATCACATTAATAACAACATTCTAATCATACAGTCAGTCATGAGGGAGTTGGGCACTCAGATTGATAGCAACCTGACTTTTGACCACCATGTTGCTTCCATTGTATGGAAAGCTTTCTACATGGCCAACCTCATAAGTAAGTGTATCTCATCTAGGGACAAGGAGGACATAACATCCTTGTATTCTTCCCTTATAAGGCCCTTTACTGAGTACAACACCCCATTAGGCATGTACCTCGCAAAGCACATGCAGCAGCCAGAGAGACCACAGAGTTTCCTCGCCAGGAGAATCCAGAGCCCCAAGAACTTCCATACACATATAGGCTAATAACCATATCCCTCTACTCTGTTTCATACAGACTCCTCAGAGGTGACCTTGGTTTGGCATACAAGGCGATCTCAGACCCCGCCTTGATGGGACTGCTGCATATCCTCAAGTGAAGCTCCACTCGAGTAACCCGCATGCATGACAATCTGGTCTGTGCATCAATAGGACTTGTTGGCGGGATAGATTTCTGTTCCAGAAGCTTCCCCCATCTGTAGAATAGACTTCCTCTCCATGTCAAACAGAGTACCTCTTTAACCCTTTTTAAGCTTAACCTCGATAACTGTATGGGGAACAGAAAATACACCCCTTGGTATTCCACCTGTGTCCCTGCTGGACAGGGGCATCGGGTGCTGATTTGTCTAAACATGGGCTAAACTGTTGGCTGGGCTTGTAAGGGCCTCAGGGCCAATAGCCTGGTAACTTCCTATGATCCTATGATTGAAGGGAGAATAATAAGTCAGTGGAATGCTTGAATACAGGCAGTGAATACCCTGCACAGCATATTATTGCTGTATAGATTTCTAGTTTTTACATTTAAATTTCTAATTTCTTATTCTAATAATTTGCCTAGTTGATCCTTTTGTTTTCTGTTAATCAAACTAAAAATGGACTAAAGTAAGAAAAAAAAAAAAAAAAAAAAAAACAGGAGAGCCAACTGTGCATAAAGAGGAGCTATCAACACAAAACAGTATAACAAGGACAAGACCTGAATGTGTTTCAAGAACTAAAAAAAGGGGAGATGAAGTAGTCATGGAAAAACTTTGTTTGATAAATATAAAATTATTCAATGTGGAAAGAATCTGAAAGAATTCTCGTAAAAGTTAATGCATGCATGGCATCAAAGGTGGGTCTCATGAAGACAACTCCAGAATTCAGAAGGAGCTAGAAGGAGCATAAATAATATCACTGAATATCCCACATATTAGGACATTAGTTTAAAAATACCAGGTGTGGGGAGAGAGTTGGTGGGGCCTGTTGTAGTTTGTTCTGGTAAAAGGACTGTATCCTTGTTGGAAAGTTTGTTACTGATTGCAATACTCCAAAATGGCTGATCAACTGAGTCACTCATAGGGCCTAATATTTTTGTATAGCGTACAATCCACCCCTGGCCTCCCTGTTCCATTTCCCAAATTCCTGATGGAATTAATGCCTACCTCATGTAGGTCAAAACTTCATAATCCAAGGTTGGAAAGAGGAACACAGTCCTGTATTTAAACCTTGTCAACAATGACCATGATCTGGTTTGTCTTGTTAACTGCTCTACCAACTAAATGGGAATACCTCAGCTCTTTACTGAGTCCTCAGCAATGTTCTTAAGAGATGTATTTTTCCACTCTTCACCCAGTAACATCCTCAATGACCACTTCTGCTTTTAATCTTGTGAAATTTTAGAAATATTAAACCATCTTCTATCACAGTTACTGGTAGGGTCCATCTCCTCCTACACAGAATATATTTTACTATATGAGCGGTCATTAATTGATAAGCTCTACTTTTTTCCTGGCATGTAACCTTAATCATGTATTTTCTCTCCTTTCTACTACAATGCTAATTATTAAAAACAGCTGTCCACATGCAAGACTCACAGACCCTTTTTTTTTTTTTTTTTAAGTTTGCTGACTATTAACATTGGTTGATCCCCAGATGACCCATTTCAGCCACAGCCTGAGAGTTAAATGCCACTGGCTTACAAAGACTTGGAAGCCAGAATAATAACTGGGCATTCTTACTTAGTAGGACTGAAAGGCTCTTGTATACTAATAGCTTGAAAAAAATATAAATCTCTTTAAAATAAATGCCGCAATACTGAAGCAAAAAAACCTCAAACTTTCATTTAAAAAAAAAATCAGTCTTCACCACTTAGTCATTCAGTACTGCTATGTAAGTAATCTAAGGCAATGTTTAGTCTTGTAGCTACTTCTTCCAGTCCTAGATTTTCCCATACTTGCACCTCAAATTCCATCAGGAAAGGATTTAGATGATTGCCTATTTGCTGTCTTTATGAAACATATGCCCAAAGTGCACTTTCTCACAGCTAAGTCACCTAGCACTATATAACCTGCAATTATAATTATTCAAAGGCTGTTCCTCAATTCCATTGTGTTTCTTTTCTGCATACAAAACAAAGGCCATGAACCTGTCTTCCTCTTTTTTCTTCTTAAAATGGTAGACATTATTATAAAAGCATTGTTTCTAAAAAGGGCAAATACCCAAAAGGCCTTTATTATGTAACAGACTGACACATGGTAAGTGGACTCTTTATATACTTAGAAAGAGGATTATTTCTCTTGATCATTGTCTTCCACGTGTCCAGATGAAAACCATTTTCTATGTTTTCCCCCTAAATGCTTGATATTATCATTATCTCCCAGAGTTGCACACAGTGGATTCCTTTCTCCTTCTCAGTCCAGCCATGCTTTTTTGACCCAGGACAGTAAGCCTCCATCCTGGAGCCCCTACTTTTCTGTCTGTGAAGCAGTTACATTTCTCAAGATTTTAGTGGTCTAGACATGTCATTTAAATGTCACTGCAGAAGAACTTTCATCATCTCTGTGAATAGTTAATAGCTAATTGAGAAAAATGTTAGTTGTTTCACATCTAACAAAATAAAACAACAACAAAAAAATATTCCTGTCAGATCTTGACAAGCATTGACCCTTCCTTTGCTAACATGTCCAATTTTAAGTAATGAAGAATGTGATGATATCCCTCTATAACTTTTCCCCTCCATATAGGCCAAATTAAATGAAAGACTATGGAGGAAATAAAAGCTAATCAGAGTGACAGGACACAGGATAGTGAATGTGAAAAGTATGATCATACCCAAGATTGTGCATGGTTTGCCTTTTTTGGTTTGGGATTCACAAATAAATTATTTGTTTCAAAGCTAGATAGGTTATTCTAACATGTCAGCTATGGGAGCATTATTGTATTTTCGTTGTCATGATAGAAATGTTTTTCATCATGTGAAGAGACATTTGCTGATGTATTCCATGACCCGATTTACGTATAGACATACCACCCTCTGGCAGGCACACTGAACTCCTCATTCTGCCCAGTAAGGTGACAAGATGAGGGTGTTATCTGTATACCATTCTATCATTTTGTCAGCCCATGGCCAATGTGTTATCTGTATACCAATGTGTTTGTTATCTGTATACCATTCTATCATTTTGTCAGCCCATGGCCAATGTGTTATCTGTATACCATTCTATCATTTTGTCAGCCCATGGCCAATGTGTTATCTGTATACCATTCTATCATTTTGTCAGCCCATGGCCAATGTGTTATCTGTATACCATTCTATCATTTTGTCAGCCCATGGCCAATGTGTTATCTGTATACCATTCTATCATTTTGTCAGCCCATGGCCAATGTGTTATCTGTATACCAATGTGTTATCTGTATACCATTCTATCATTTTGTCAGCCCATGGCCAATGTGTTATCTGTATACCATTCTATCATTTTGTCAGCCCATGGCCAATGTGTTATCTGTATACCAATGTGTTATCTGTATACCATTCTATCATTTTGTCAGCCCATGGCCAATGTGTTATCTGTATACCAAT
This sequence comes from Protopterus annectens, assembly GCF_019279795.1. Classification (NCBI taxonomy): domain Eukaryota; kingdom Metazoa; phylum Chordata; order Ceratodontiformes; family Protopteridae; genus Protopterus; species Protopterus annectens. The sequence continues at coordinate 523,530,221 of NC_056749.1, read as the reverse complement.
GTGTTATCTGTATACCATTCTATCATTTTGTCAGCCCATGGCCAATGTGTTATCTGTATACCATTCAATCATTTTGTCAGCCCATGGCCAATGTGTTATCTGTATACCAATGTGTTATCTGTATACCATTCTATCATTTTGTCAGCCCATGGCCAATGTGTTATCTGTATACCATTCTATCATTCTGTCTGTCTACAGCCAATGTATTATCATCTGTATACTATTCTATCATTTTGTTTCCCATGACCAATGTTATAAGAACAACCATTCATGCAAGCATATTCACTTGGTTAACAATAGATGTATAAAGAATTGCAATAATCCTGAAAATTGAAAAAGGACATGCCTAATCCAAGTACAGAAGGATTGACACCAGCCTGTATAAGTTCAGCACAGTAGGGAGAAGAAAAAAAAGGCAGTATGGATTTAGAAAGGCTTATCTTTCCAAATGAATCCATTATATTTATTTGCTGAGGCTGTCAGAGTAAGTAAACTGATAGTAACACTTTATCCCACTGAGAATTTAATAATGTATTTGACATGATACCATATAAAGACAAATTGTTAAATTAAACAAGCAAGCTACATTTATTAAAAGATCATGGATAAATTAAAGTTCTGTATAACTGTACACACTTTTAAAGGTTCAGACTTATTAATTTAATGGAAATATTTCCCTATGTACACCCAATCAAGCCATGTAGGAATGTAGGTATGTATCCCAGAGACTAGCCCATCTCTGGAACATGTTGAGCAGAGTTCCTCCCTAACCCAATTCAAGTGCAACTTGGACAATCGGGTGGGAAACCGGAAATTCATGCCTGGTTTGGAACCTATGTCTCTAATGGACACAGGTAACCTGTAAATGGTTCATCTCCCAGGCCCATGATTACACTTATCAAGGCTATCAGAACTTGTCAGAAATCCAGGATTCATGGCTAGACTTAAAAAGACCCTTGTGGTCATTAGCCTAGTAAACACCTATGAATCTATAAACCTGACTAAAAAGACAAATGAAGCAACTATAGTTTTGTGACAGGCCAGGTTCATTACAGTTTGTGTTAATGCAGTCTGTAACAATAGTCAGCAAAAAGTTATCCTTAGCTGTTTACCTGACTTTCATAAGCTGTGAAATGCAAAATACCCTTGCAACCATGATGGGTGAGGGTATCATTTCTCACAATTACTGGGTGCCATGTTGGAACATGTACTTAAGCTGTGTAATCAGCAGTTACCATTTCCACTTTAACAGAAATAACACAAGGTAAAAGAAGTAATTTTCATGAATTGCACAAATATTTATTTATTTATTTTTTCGGTCCTCTCAGACCTCATGTTTACTGGCCTGGCTTCTAGTACCCAGTGTCTGTGCCAGGTCTATCAGCTACTGTACAACTCCCTTCCAATTATTGCTGGGGCCTTTCTTGGGGCTTGGCTTGTCTGTGGTTCCATACATTTTTTTTTTTATTTTTAAGATCTACCAACTACCTTTCCCAGGCCCTCCATGGTCCTTGATTACATCTGAGGGCAACTCCCCTCTTTGGACCATGTCTCCCCCCTTAGGGAGCATATCACCAAGTGCCCTTCCACCTTAGATGGGCATGTCTATCTGTTTCCTGCCACTCTATCCATCGCCTGAGCCACTAATCAAACCTGGGTTTGTTGGGCCATAGCCAAGGCTTTAACCCACTATGCCATTGGAATGGATTTAAATTACACACGTTTTTGAGGAGGGAACACAACACAATTTTTAGTATTATGAATTTGATTTTATTTATCAACCTATTTATGCATGTATTAGCATGACTTAATAATAAGAGCAAATGAATATTGTCTTATGTGTTACTATTACACAAATATAATGTCTTATTTGAGAAGAATGTGAAAATTGTGATTCTACAATATATATTTTTTTAATTAATGCATGTGGAGCTTTTCTCTCTGGGTTTTCACTGAAGAAGGATCTTATTCCCTGGTGCACATTCCTGGTAAGCAAAGGTAGATGGGTATATAGATAGCATACAGATTATGTGGCACTGGTAATATTGTCTATAACATAGGCAGATGCAATGTCTTAACCCATTTAACATGATCCAGGAAAATAAAGTGCCACAAACCCATAATCTAGAAAGACACTATTTGTGTGCATTGCCTTACTAATACTAGTAACTTTAATCCTAACCCTGACCCTGGCACCTTTGTTTAAAAAAATAATTTCTGTAACACTATTACTACACACAGGCTCCGACACACATCACATGCAGCATTGCACAATTACAACACTAAATCTATCCCCTTACCTAACCATTACCATAACCCCCCCACACCCCCACACACCCACACACACGCACACTAGACTAATCCCATTACATGGGATTACTGAGGCTTTAATGGACTGTTTAATGACTAATTTTTGAAGTTGTTTTCTTAGTGGTCTTTTCCTAAGTTGTCAGTAATTTAAAGAGGTTAAAAAGACACTCTACCTCTGGGGCACTTTTTTATCATAGATTAGAATTTTCAAAGGTGCTATGAAACCTGTATTTAAATAATCTTGACTTTTGACCTCATCATAAAAATAAATAAAATGTGTTTTATTTATAGAAGTTTAACGTACCATCATTATAGACTGTTTGCTCTGTCTTAAATTTGATAATTGTGTGCAGTGCCTATTACACATATATGAATTTGAACTACCATCAGTCTACAGACCATTACAAGCCTAGACAATAAACTATATTCAAACGTTTCCTCCAGCCTCAAGGAGGGCAGTACAGGACAGGGCAGGAGAGATGTTTCAGTTACTCATCCAATTATAGAGGTTTATTCTGAAGGTAGCCAGGGTGCTATTCTGCTTGACATGAAGCAGGAGTTTGTTCCAAAGGTAGGTGATACTTTGGCATATGGCTTAGTCACACATGTTTGCCTTACTTACCTTTACTGAATGTTTTTTTTCTTGAATCACTCATCCAAGGACGCATTGGTTCTGCAAAAGAATTGGAGGTCTACTTGGTTTGTATCTTTAATGTCTCAAAAGTCTAGACACCTGCCCCACCAGGGGAATCTGTAAGAGATCAAATACAGAAAGAGTAGTTCCTGTCTGCTGAGATAACAGAGGATCTTGAGGTTGTTGCTATTTTCAGTTAGAAATCTCCGAGTTCTCAAAAGCTAAGTGATATGTTTAGACAGTTATATGCAAAAATGGGCCTGATGACATGCAAGTGAAGGGTATTAAGAGTTGTTAAGATCTATGAAAGATGTCCTTGCTGAATTGCTGCATGCACATGATGGTCAAAAGATAAGGAATTGCCAACAGGAGTGTCAACAAGAGTGGCTAGATTCCTTGTGAAAGTGTGTAACTTGAAGGATGTGTTGCCCATATGGTATGACATAGGGATGTTTTGTTTATCCAATTGAACTATAATACTTTTTTCACATTTTAATCTGAGACTATTTTTTTCTTGTATCACTTGTTTAAATAATTATGAACAATTATGAGTTAGTGGAATCTTATTTGGTCATATCAACACACCCAGGTACAGGATGGTATCGATTGGGCCTTACAAATGTATTTTCCACCCACCACTGATGTAAAATTTTTGGTCTTTGGCATTTATTCATTGCCAGAAGATCTAGTGGTTACTGAATTATTATGGAGAAGAAAAGTAGCTATCCTTCTGCCATGTTTATTCACAAATTGGAAGAGTTACATGTTGACTGACACTGTTATGTTTCACAGAACACAGTATACATTTAAAAATTTGTTAAACTCTGCAATTGGTATGGAGAAATGCAAGAATTTTGGTATGTATTTTTGTAGAAGATGGCATAAATGCTGCTTTATTGTTACAAGGATTCTATTATGCATAACTTCTTCATATATGAATAAAAAAATTGTGTCATAGTAAAGTGTGTTTCACTGGAATTTCTAATATTATAACTTGGTTTAAAGTCATCTGCAAACTTAGAAAACCATTGTCCAGGTGTTTTGCTCTGAAGGGCAGATAATGGATGCCCAATAGGGGAGGGTCTGGTACAGAGCCCTATACTACTCCACTAGAAACATTTTTAACTTATGAAGTGGCACCTATGACTCTAACCAGATGGGTTCTGTCAGACTACCAGCTAGCTATCCACTACACAATGTATGGATTTATATTTGGACTTACAAGTCTGTCAGTAATGACTGTATGGGGAATAGTGTCAAAAGCCTTCTCCTGTTTCCAAAGAAATTAAGCAGATTAAAAAACAGAACATGTCTTTGACAAAGCCAAATTGATGAGGGTCCAGTGTTAGGAGATTTTCAATTTTCAGATTAATGACATCTGAGGCAGTACGTCTGAAAGCTTTACGTGGGAGGCTTATGGAACTAATAGATCTATAATTACCATAGTCTGGGGTTGCGCCAACCTTGTGTACCAGTGTTACAATGTCCATTTTAATGGCTTCAGGAATATAGGGAGTAGACAGGCTTCAATTAAAGAGGTTAAGTACAGATTTTAGTAGTCACTATCTGGCACATATAATCAAACAACATGGTATGTTATCTGGAATCATGGATGAGGTGCTCTTGTCTTTTGAGAAGGCTGAGAAGACTAGTTCCATACTAATTATAGGGGTGGCTGAGACTGTGGAATCTATGGAATAGATTTAACTGCACCGGGACTAAATGTTAACTAGGTTATTTGCTAATTTTGGTCAGTGTGGACAGTATTATTGTGCACTAGCTCCAAACATTGATGGCAGTGATTTGTAGCTATTTTAAGTTCATAATCTGCTTTGAGTTTACTAATGGCTCATTTAAGATCTACTAGTTTGCTTACATGTGCTTTTAATGTAAGTAGAATAAAACCTCTTATAAGCATTATTCCTTCTCTTGTTATATCATTTTTTTACAGTGGATATAAAAAGTGTACACACCCCTGTTAAAATCCCTGGTTTTTGTGATATAAAAAAATAAGACCACAATAAATAATTTCCAAACTTTTCCCACCTTTAATCTGACCTATAACCTGCACAATTCAATTGAAAAAAAAAAAATATGCTAGGGAAAAAATATAAAAAACAAAAAAAAGTACGATCAGCTGGTTGCATAAGTGTGCACACTCAAAGTAATACTTTGTTGAAGCACCTTTTGATTTAATTACAACATTCAGTCTTCTTGGGTAGGAGTCTATCAGCAGAGCACATCTTGACTTGGCGATATCTGCCCGTTCTTCCTTGCAAAAGTGCTTCAAATCTGTCAGATTGCGGGGGCATCTTTTGTGCACAGCCCTCTTCAGGTCACCCCACAGATTTCATATTGGATTTATGTTTGGGCTCTGGCTGGGCCATTCCAAAACTTTAATTTTCTTCTGGTGACATCATTCTTTTGTTGGTATGGATGTATGCTTGGTGTCACTGTCATGTTGAAAGGTGAAATTCCTCTTCATCTTCAGCTTTCTAGCAGATGCCTGTAGATTTTGGGCCAAAAGTGACTGGTATCTGTAACTGTTCATAATTCCCTCCACCTTGACTAAAGTCCCAGTTCCAGTTGAAGAAATGCAACCCAAAGCATGATATTGCCACCACCATGCTTCACTGTGGGGATGGTGTTCTTCTGGTGATGGGAAGTGTTGTTTTTGAGCCAAACATTCCTTTTGGAATTGTGGCCATAAAGTTCAACCTTGGTCTCATCAGACCATAACACATTTTCCCACATACTTTTTGGAGATGTGATGCCTTGTTTTGCAAACTTTATCTGGGCCTGGATGTTTTTCTGTGTAAGAAAAGGCTTTCATTTTGCAACCCTATCCCATAGTCCAGACATGTGAAGAATACAGGAGATTGTTGTCACATGTAGAACACAAACAGTACTTTCCAGGAATTCCTACAGCTCCTTCAGTGTTGCTGTAGGTCTTTTGGCAGCCTCCCTGACTAGTTTTTGTCTTGTCTTTTTCATTAATTTTGGAGGGATGTCCAGTTCTTTGCAACGTTACTGTTGTCCCATATTTCCTCCACATTTTGATGACTGTCTTCACGATTTTCCATGGTATATCCAATGCTGTGGAAATTTTTTTGTACCCTTCTTCTGACTGATACCTTTCAACAATAAGATCCCTTTGATGCTTAGTAAGCTCTCTGCAAACCATGGCTTTTGCTGTAGTAGACAACTGAGTAAATATCAGGAAAATCCTACTAGGACAGCTGAACTGTATTTGGGTTAATCAGAGTTTCTTTAATTGATGGCAGGTGTGTACCCAAGAAGACTGAATGTTGTAATTAAATCAAAAGGTGCTTCAACAAACTATTTAAGGGTGTGCACACTTATGCAATCAGCTTATTGTACTTTTTTTATATTTTGTTTTTTTTTTTTTAAAAAGGAATTGAATGATACATCTGATGAAGCAGTGTTCCTGCGAAAGTGCTCATGTTTTGTGAAAAAAAAATGGAATTTTATTCTACACACTGGATTGCCTAGCCATTTCTGAATCTCTTTGGATTTTTGGAATTTCATGGGTATGCTATTTTCGACTTGGAATCTTGTTACTGTTGTTAATTTTTCTTCATATTGTTGCACTTCTTATTACTACTGTCAGTACAAGCATACCTTTCAACCTGGAAACATCAAAAATCTGGACAATGGCCCATAAAAAGAGGTACAAATCTGTACGCTGTTTAAGATAAAATTTACATACATAATTATGTAACCCCACTCACTTCAATGGGATTGTGGGATACCAACATTCAAACGGAAACTGAAGAACAGACAAACAAAATATGTCCCCAGCCCAGACCCTGTAGTACATTATTTTTATTTTTTTTTGAAATGTGTAGCAAGGGTGTTCACTGGGTAGGGAGAAGGTGATGAACCTTAGAATTTTGTTTTTGGTGACTTACCACAAAACCCACATATTGCAAAAGTAGGGTATTTAATGGTAGGCAATATTCTAATCTTAGCAAAAAATATTATAGTTTGCTAGGCCCTCCAATAGTCATTCTCTATGGCCTACTAATCAGTGGCATAGCTTGAGTTTGTGTCACCTGGAGCTGTCTTTGAGTTTACTGCCCTTACCCCCTGGCCCTCTCACAAAATCATGGTTGAATATTGCCCCCACATACAGCCCTTCCCCCTGCTTGCAGCCATTCCAATTTCCCATTACTTGTCTATTTTCCCCATTTACCATAAACACTGTAATGCGAGTACTGCTTTACTTCTACAATGATTATTTGGATTTCATTTAAAACTTGTATTTTACATTTTATAGTGTAAATACTAATAGACATCTGCTAAACAAAGCCATGCACTCTCACAATGAAAATAGACTTAGCATTAAAATGTCTCTGCCCTTAAAACTCACAAAGCCATACACTTTCACAATGAAAACAGACTTGGCATTAAAACTTCTCTGCCCTTGAAACTCACATTCATTAAAACAGCAATGAAACCCACATTCAAAGAAAATGCATTTGGCCAATGGTGGATAAAGATTACCTTTGGGCTGTTTTCAAACCATAAGCCCCTTGCACACAAAACATACATGTGTTCTTTGATATATTGTATTAAATTACATTCCTTGTATAATACGGCACATTTTTTATAGTTCATTTTAAATTTATTGTTTTGAACATTTTTCCAGTAAACATTGCAATGAAACAAAATCCATGAACCACTAATGAGAAAACTGCCCAATCCAGAACACTTCCATCATAAAAGTCTACTCAAACTTCTACAATCCACCAGTATCAGTAAATATGCACAATCTCTGCAGAAGTAAAAGTCATCTAAATAATTCCACATTAAAGAGATCTGTAAGATCAGTAACTAATGAAGAGGTTGCTGCTTGCAAACAAATTAATATTTCATTGTTTCATCTACAGATAAAGTGAGGCAGCAATAACACACACAGCCATAAATGAAGCAGCAATAAGACACACACACCTGGCCATAAATGAAGCAGCAATAAGACACACACACACCTGGCCATAAATGAAGCGGCAATAAGACACACACACACATATACATACACACACACACACACACACACACACACACACACACACACACACACACACACACACACACACACACACACACACCTGGACATAAATTAAGCAGCAATAAGACACACACACCTGGCTACAAATGAAGCAACAATAAGACACACACACACCTGGCCATAAATTAAGCAGCAATAAGTAAATGAAAGCACAGTTTTAAATGTAGCACGCTCCAGCTTCTAAGCACAATGCCGTGCAGTTCCTGCAATAAGTAAATGAAAACACAGTACAAATAAGTTTCTCCTGCCAATAAATAAATTAAAGCACTGTTTCAAATGTAGCACACTCCTGCTTCTAAACACAACGCTGTGCCATTCCTGCAATAAGTAAATGAAAACACAGTACAAATAAGTTTCTCCTGCCAATATATAAATTAAAGCACTGTTTCAAATGTAGCACACTCCTGCTTCTAAACACAACGCTGTGCCATTCCTGCAATAAGTAAATGAAAGCATAGTACAAATAAGTTTCTCCTGCCTATAAACAAATAAATGAAAGCACAGTTTCAAATGTAGCACACTCCTGCTTCTAAACACACTGCCATTAAAATGAAATGTAGCACACTGCCGTTTCTCCTATTATTTCTTTGACACAAAAAGTTAGACTGTTAAGGGACAGCATATATTCCAATTTCTCTTTTAGAATATCATTTGGAGTAACAACAATCAATAGGAGTTTGAAGGGTGCAATCTGCAATATATTAAGGCAAAAAGTAATGGTTTCTGACAGGAAGAACAGATAATACGCAAAGAAGTAGGGTTTACAGGATTCCAGCGCACATTTTAAATATTCAGAAAATGCTAAGAATGTCTGTTATAGAAATTAAATGTACACAAGGCTCAAATGCTCAATGCATCTATCACAGTCTCACAGATTATTTTTAGAGTGACATATACCATTTATGAATAGTCACATTACTGTTTACAAATACCACAGCTAAACGACACCTGTTTCTTTGTTTAAAAAGTAGTATTGCAAGAAAGGATATAGACTTAAGCTGTGGAACACAGGTATAACGATTGCCTTATATTCAGTCAGCCTACTGCCCCTATAGGTTTCATTCGTTTTAAGTAACAGTTCTCCTGCTGCAGCATACATGCATACATTGCATAGAGCTTTGACTATGGTTACCAAGTTTAGGCTGTTATGTAGTCCTTTCTTCTCCATTCAAAAAGATTTTATTTATGACATATAAGTAAATGAAAGCACAGCTGTCAGTTCCTGCAGCTGACCATAATTGTAAATGAAGCAAGCAGCATACACAGACTCAGTACAAATTAAATTAAATAAAACCTTCAAGCAAACTCCTGCTTCCAATTTAAGCACATTAGTCTGGAACACAGATTTGTTAGCACGAGTGCTGCCATTTAAGTAAAGATAGTTTACACCCTCCTGAAGTACAGTTTCTCCTGCTTAAAGGCAAAAGCTGATTTTTTACCTGAAGAAGCTGAAGCTGAGCCATCCGTGCATACCTCCCTGAAGGCTGCAGATGTTAAATAAGTAAAGCAGGAAAAACAAACCAGCCATTAAACAAGGAATGCTGAGCCAAGCCGGGAACAAAGCTAACATCATCACGCACACCCTGGTGACATCAGGAGTAAAAAAAAAAAAAGAAGAGAATCAGAAATTTAAGGGGCCACATGGGGATTCATGGCACCCCAATATTTTGCCCTCAAAACCAGTATTTACTGAGGAATTTGGTACTGTTGAGAGGTCTGAGTAACTATGGCTGAAGGCTCTGAAAATATTATTGAGTTGGACTTATACACCCGAAAGTAAAAAAGGGTATGATGGATTTTTATCATCTATTGAATACATTAAGAATGCTGCAATGACATTGTCTCTTTAAAGACTCAAATTCACATTATCAAAAACAACTTCTTTAAGATGAAGAGACATCAGGTTCAGCATTTTTATTTTGAAATTTGCTTGAATGAAGGTATAGTCCCTAGGGGGCTAAGGATGTTAAAAATGCCCACTCAAGCTGCTTATTATCCTGAACTTATTTATAGAATAGCAAATGGCTAATTTAGAATGCAGCATGAAGTACATGCGACTCCTTTCAAAATTTTGTAAAAAGGAAGAGCATTATATTCAACTCACTATTGTTTAGAAATACAATGAGTTAACTGGACACTTTCAGACCGAGTCATTCAGTCTCTTTCTATGAAAGGAAACTTGTTAAGCTAAATGAGAAAGTTCACAAGAGATCGTACAGATTTTGAAAAAGGGTATGTGTTTACATGGCCTAGGATAACACCAACATATGGCGATAAACAGACAAATATGAATGAGCAACCGAACTTCAACAAACGTACTGCTCATTTAACAAATGAGACAGCGGATCTTGTGATTGACAGCTTACAAACTACAAATGTTCCTGTTGAAGGGGCGGTTGCTCCAATGGACTTGGGAGCTAGAAGGAAAATGCTTGCAGTAACAGCGCAGGTACACAAGTTGTTTGATCCAAAGGAGAAACTTAACAGTGAAAAAGAAGTGAAAAAAGTGACTAATACAGTCCATACATTTTTTCAGCAAAAACTTTGTTCCCCTTGCCTATAAAAGTACAAATCCAGTTTAATGAAGAACACATGGGGAAGACGTCATTTGAGAACCAAGCAGAAATAAGAGACAGAGTTATTGGAAACATCAAGTCAGAAAAAGGTAATGAAAAGCAATAGAACAAATTAGTATGTAATTTGTCTTCTTATAAACTTACTGACCATGAATGAAAAGTGTTACAAAAGGTGTTGATTTTGTTGATGTTTTACTAGATATTAAAGCCTTAGATAGAAATGTTATGTTGAGAATGAATTTTAAAGGAAATAAGGCATATGAATATGATAAAGTATACTGGAAGCCCAGTACATTTACACCAGTACTGAATCTGCTAGTTAACACATTTGAAAAGTTATGCATTGAAAATATTTATAAAGTGAATGAAAATAAGAAGCCTTATAAAAAGTATAACCAAAGAAAAGAAAATGAAGCTCTAAAAGTTTAGAGAATAATGTCAATATAACCATTCGTCCTGCAGACAAGGGCTGACCTACTGTTATTTTAGACACATACTGGTATGAGAAAGAGATGAGAAATATGCTTTCTGATAATATGCTCTATGCTATTATTCATAAGAAACAGGTTGACAGAATGATCCATAATGTTTTCTGTTTGATAGATAAATTATTCAGATTGAAAGTCATCGATAAAAATTTGTTTGATTATTTTAATGTTGTACATCCTTTACTACTCTTGATTGAAGGATTACCTAAACTTCGTAAGAATCCAGTACATCCTCCACTATGGCCTATAGTGGTTGGGTTTGACTGGATTACAGAACCTATGTCTATTTACATAGAAAAAGTTCTTAGACCACTATTAAATTCCAATATGTATATTTTGAGGGACACTAAGCAATGTCTTAATGATCTTTATGATTTTATACATACGAGTTGTATTTGTGACAATATATTCCTTCCAGCCTGGATGTAGTATCATTGTTCACAGTGATACCAAAGAAAATAGGTGCCATTAGTTAAACAAGGAGAAGGTGACTGTCAGCTGCCTGTCGGGTGCCAGGATCCGCCACATAACCCATGCACTCAGGTCACTCCACAACAAGTTCAAATATGACTCTGTCATTGTCCATGTTGGTGTGAATGACCTGAGACGTACCTCCCTGGACTACATGAAAAGAGACATGGAAGAGCTCTGTGATCTTGTAGCCCAGGCAGGTATGACTCTAGCCCTGAGTAGCATTCTGCCATCACCCAGAATGATACCGCAGTACAAGGACAAAATGATTGATTTCAGCAATTGGTTAAGCTTCTGGTGTCATTCAAAGGGGATCCAGTATCTGTCTGCTTGGGATGACATGGTCGACAGACCACGATCCTTTGCCACAGATGGCCTGCACCTGTCACCCCCTAGGATTCTGGATACTGGCCAAGGCTCTTGCTGCCCATATAGTGCCTTTTTTAGGCAGGGTTCAAGTAACAAATTCACCACCATAACAGGAACAGGCAAGCAAAAACTGAGGGTAATGCTACTCAATGCTAGAAGTCTAAATTTCAAAATGCACTCACTCGAGGCACTCCTTAAAATGGAAAACATTGATATCTGTGCAGTGACTGTGACCTGGTTCAAGGCTCCAGAGAGCACCCCTGCACTACCAGGCTATAACTCATACCACACTTTTCGGCCATCTAACCTGGACCGAAACACCAAAGGTGGGGGTGTGTCCATATTCATTAAGGATATCCACACCTCCAGGCTAGTTGCTCAGCATAATGCATCCGAGGTTATCCAAGTGCAACTAACTCTTGGCAAAACTGCAGTCCAAATTGTAGCTTGCTACAGATCCCTCACCATGCCCCAGGATTCCCACTCCTCTTTTCTTGATGTACCGGAAAATATTAGGGTTCAATCAAACACCCTAATAATGGGCGACTTCAACTACCCCACCATTAACTGGGAAAACTACTCATGTACTTACTCCTTAGCACAACGCTTTCTGGAATTCATAAACTCCAATGCCCTAGATCAACTTATCCACACCCCTACCAGGGGCAACAATATCCTAGACCTAGTCATTACCAACATGAGTGACCGGTGTTCCACACCTGAAGTCAACTCCTCGTTGGTCCGATCCGACCATAAGCTAATCACCCTTGATATCCACATCCCACCACCACCCCCCATTAAGGAAACCACAGTAAGAAATTTCTCCAAAGCCAACTTCATGCTTCTTAAGACAGAAGTAGTGAACTTCATGCCACCCATGCAAATGGACAATACAGTTACAACTGCTGAATCCTACACAAATGCACTCTATAAGCACTTGCATGAGTGCATGGATCGTGCTATCCCAAACAGAACCAAGACGCTATCCTCCAAAAAAAGGAAGCCAATTTGGTGGTCCCCTGCCATAAACAAACTGTACAACAGAAGGAAGAAACTGTTGCAAAAGAGAGTAAAATCCCATGAGTGGAGGAGCTCCCTGGTCAGCCTCAGTAAGAAGCTGAGATCCCTTATAAGATCCTCCAAAGCTAGCTACGAAAATAAAATTGCCACTAATTCCAAGGACAACCACAAAGCATTCTATAACTATGTCAAGAATCTCAATAGCAACACCCAGATCTGCTCTGAGATACAGCACAAAGGCATGAAAATTACAGAACCAACTGATATTGCCAACATCCTGGCAGATAGGTTCAGTGATAACTTTACCCCCACCCCCTAAAGGGCCCATATCTATACAGGAAGACTGCAGAGTCCCTGTAATCACAACTAGGCAGGTGAAAGCTGCACTCTCTAAAGCCAAAAACACAGCATCCATGGAACTGGACAACATCCCAGACTGTGTTTTACATGAACTTCAGAATGAACTGGCTCCCCACTTAAGCACCATGTTCAATAATAACCTCGCATCAGGCTTTGTGCCCACTGAATGGCGCACAGCAACAGTTATCCCACTCCACAAAGGGGGAGCCGCCATTGATCCCGGGAACTATAGACCTATTAGCCTGATGAGCCTGGTCTGCAAAGCCATGGAACGTATCATCATGGAACTCATAAACAAAGACATTGGTAACCTCCAAACTCTGGATCCCACCCAGTTTGGATTTGTAAAAGGCAGATCATGCTTCCTGAACCTTATCGACTTTTTTGAGGCAGTCACCAAAACCGTAGATGAGGGTAAAATGGTTCACACAGCCTATCCTGACCTCGCCAAGGCTTTCGACACCATCCCCCATTCTGGAATTATAGCTAAACTCAATAAACTAGGCATAAATCCCTACGTCACAAGATGGGTTGCCAACTGGCTCACTGACAGAACACACTCTGTAAAAGTTGCAGACTCCAAATCTGACCTCAAATCAGTGACAAGTGGAGTACCACAGGGTTCCGTCCTGGGACTGCTCCTGTTTGGTATCTACTTCTCTGAAGTACAGGCTAACACAGAAAGCCTCTGGCTAACGAAGTTCGCAGATGACTGCAAACTAGGAGCCATAGTCAAGTCCCCAAATGATGTGAACATCCTACAGAAGGGCCTCGCTGAGACAGATGCCTGGTGTCAGAGCCATGGCCTTAAGCTCAATGCCAAAAAGTGCAGCGTCATCCCCTTTGGTAAAAACTCTGTACCTATGAACTACCACATAGGCAGCAATCTACTTAACACCGAATGCGTGATAAGAGACCTTGGGACCCAGGTGGACAGTATTCTCTCCTTTGAGAGTCACATCGCCACAGTAGTCAGGAAGTCCTTCTACATGGCACACCTCATCATAAAATGGTTCTCATCCAGGAAAAAAGAGGTCATCGTTACCCTCTACTCATCACTCATTAGACCCATTATAGAGTACAATGCCCCTTTTGGAATGTACCTCACAAGACATCTGCAGCAGCTGGAAAGGCCACAGAAGTACCTCACAAAGAGGATTACTGGACTCAAACAAATGCCCTACACTGACCGCCTCAAAGAACTCCAGCTTTACTCCGTAGCATATTGCCTACTCAGAGGTGATTTCTGTCTAACATATAAATCTATGTCAAACCCAGAGCTGTTGGACATGCTACACCTAAAGAAATCCCAATCCCTCCGAGCTACATGCTCTAGGGACCTAAACCTTGTCACCACAATAAACAGGACATGTTGGAGGGATAGATTCCTATCCCAGAGACTTCCCATACTCTGGAACAGGCTACCCATCTATGTCAAGCAAAGTTCTTCATTAGCACTCTTCAAGAAAAATCTTGATGAGTGGATGGGAAATAGGAAATACACCCTGGGGATCACTTCTGTGCCTCTGCTCATCAGTGGCACAGGAAAATAACTTTCTTGCATTGTGTAAGCCAGGGAACCTTGTTGGCTAGGCTTGCATAGGCCCTTGGGCCGATAGCCTAGTACCTACCTATGAACCTATGAATTTTTGAAGGAATATACTGACTATACTGATAAGTTGGAAATGTTAACAACTCTGTTGAAATATATTCTTTACAATAATATTTTTGTATTCAATGATACAATTTTTTGGCAGAGAAAGGCCTTAGCTATGGGCATCTCGTGTGCCAATAGCTACGCCAATGCCATAATGTCTATGTGGGAAGATGAATATGTGTTAAAAGGCTTATTTAGAAATAAGATACTGTTTTACCGCAGAGTTGTTGATGTTTTTATTCTATGGGGTGGATCTATTCAGGAATTTAACGAGCTTGCCAACTATATATCTACTGCTACTACATTTTTAAAATTCTCTTATGTAATCTCAGAAGAAAAGATACATTTTTGACGTAAAAATTTATAAGGATAAGAGTGGTGAAGTCACAACTAAATTATTTAAGAAACCATGTCACTGTGATCATCTGCTTTTTAGAGAAAGCATTTATCCCAATTATGTTTTTAAAAATATTGTTAAAAATCAAGTTTATAGAGCTTCCAGGCTTAACATTAAAGACTTTTTAGATCACACTGTTAATCTAAGAAAAACATTTGTAGATAGGGGGTATAAGAGCCATGAAGTGGAAAATGCTGTAGAAATTGTCACAAAAAAAAAAGAGAAATGATATAGCTAAACCTTACTTTTCTAGTGATAGAAGGGTAAATGCAGCTAAGAATAACGAGACACAGAGAGGAAAATTAAGAGTTCCCGTTTATTTTTCTAATAATTCACACATGCGCACTGAGGTCATCAATAAGTATTGGCATACATTGACAGCTGATGATGAAATAAAAAATTAGATAATAAACCAAGATTTCTATTTAAAAATATGAAATCAATAAAGAGTCAATTATGTAATCCTAAGAACAGGCGAACCACAAGGAAAGAGAACACAATAGCATGTGGTAAATGTCTTGCTTGTAAATATATAGATAACTTTAATAAGTTTGTACATCCTGATAAGAATAAAACATTTATTTTTAAAGTGCCTGCCACTTGTGATTCAATACATATAGTCAATATGGCTAGTTGTCAGAAATGCCAGAAGTTTTATTTGGGCAAAACAGACAGGGCATTTTGAGATAGAATAAAAGCGCATATTTATCACATAGGTAAAGGTAGTTCTAATGCACTGGCTAAACATGTTAGTGAGACAGATACTTCACATATTTTTAAATTTAGAGAAATAGGAAGGGTATATGAAAACATTAGAGGTGGTGATATTATAAATATTACTGAGCAATTAGAAGCAAAATGGATAGTTCGATTGAGGGGAGACTTTGGCCATGGATTAAATGACAAGGTCCCTCTTAAGCCCATGTTAAAAGCAAGATCACTGTTTAGATAAAAAAATAGTAATTATGTATTAGAGTTTTTATATTATTTAAATAGCATCTATATTTGTAGTCATGAGTATAATATTTTGTGTCTGTGTTTATGCAGTTGTTTAATGACTTATAGAATGATAGCACTAGCATTTTGTCTCTTTAAACGTGGGCTACATACTGATTGGATAATTGATAACAGCTTTTTTATATTTAAATGCAAAATTGATGAAGCAGTGTTCCTGTGAAAGCGCTCATGTTTTGTGAAAAATAAATGGAATTTTGTTCTACACATTGGATTGCCTATCCATTTCTGAGTCTCTCTGTATTTTTGGAAGTTTTTATTTTTTATATTTTCCCCCTAACAGATTTAGTTGTTTTTCAATTGAATTGTACAGGTTTTATGTCACATTAAAGGTGGGAAAAGTTTTGAAATGATTTATTGTGGTCTCATTTTTTTATATCACAAAAACCTTGCATTTTAACAGGGGTGTGTACACTTTTTATATCAACTGTATATGGATATTCAACCACAGGGGTTGTGTTTTTTTTTTGTTTACTTCTCATTATATTTGGTGCTAATAGGGACTGCTTTACCAATGCAACAATTTTAGTGACAGAAGAAGTTAAAGATGTAGACAGCAGCTTTAGCAACAGGATCCATGAGAGGAGAACTACAACAGAATTATTTAGGTCATCAAATAACTGAAGAAGGCTCACGTTTGCAAGGACCATAAACATAAAGGTATTTACAAGGGAAGTACCGTCAGTTTTAAAGGAAGAGCTCACAAATTTGTGGTCTGATTTAATGACAGTACGCTGAGGTGTGAAGAAGTGACAGGACAAAATGGAGGGTATTTGGTCCTCTTGCAGGATGGTTTACAATTTCTATAAGGCAGTGTGCATTTCTAATTAAAAAGACGTAGTGGACATTCTGGCCATTGGTTGTGTGGTCAGCTATTTATTGCTGGATAGTTGAAGTCCTTTAGTGGAAAGATGTTGGGTTTAATGTGGATTTCAGCTAGGGTACTAAGATAGCTATTGTCCTTAGAAAGGAACATAGATGGTAATGATTGATTGATTTTGTAACTTACTTCTTCTCCCTGCTCTCTTCTACTCCCTGCCCCCTACCAATCCCCTCTTAAATCCACTCTGCTCTCTTGTTAGCTACACTCAGAATAAGCTCTCTTCATGCTTTTTTTGTAACTTAGTTCTACTCCCTCTACCACCTTTGCCATTAGCTCTCTCAACTTGTAAATAAGTCTTTACTCAGCTTCCTCTTTATTCACTATATTATCTGCTCTATTAGCAGGTTTTTAATTTTTCATCATCCTGTTGTGTTTGTTCTTCAAGGTAGATCTTCCCCTGGGACCTACACCAGTAAACACACAATACTCATGTAATGTTTCCTTCTTGATATGTAATGTTTATTACTTAATTGATCTTTTGATATTGTAAAAATGCTTCTATTTTTGTGATGTTATTGACTTGTAAAACTGCATTCTAAGTTTGTGATAATCTGTGTATCTAATATCAATTAGCATTTTAACTTCTGTGGAGCTTTTCTCCCCGGGACTCAACTGAAAATGGGCCTCTGGCGCAGTTGGACATTCCCGGTCAACAAAATGTAATAAATAAATAAATGAATGGTATTCTATAGATAGCTATGAAATGGTCATTAGTTTTATTTAGGGTGAGTTCGATACCTAGGAGTTCAAATGTGGCGTGCCAAGGAATCAGTCGTGAGGTGTAAGGTGGTGTCCCAAGGAATTAATTGTGAGATATTGATATCTCTGAAGAGTACAGATAGCCCCCCCAATTACTAGTAGGTCTGAAGACAGAGGCAGTATACCCAGGAATAGAGGGACTTCTTTCATTGTTTTGATGTCATTGTCTCCATAACTACACATATATGAATTTACGTGGCAGGAGCACTGCATACAGCTTGACTTTCCAAGTGGTTTGCCTACAGTCTTCTGTTTGCTATAACTGTGTAATACCATAATAAATGTTCTGTAGTTATTTGAACATAATTCTAAAACACAAAAACTTCATCAGTAGGCATTATTATACAGGCTCCTCTTTTAAAACTATAGACATTATCACAATATACCATTTTTTAGCCTGCCTCATACATATCATTTTCTCTGGCAGCTTGTCTCTGCCAAATGTTGTAATTATGCTGTATAATTACTGTGGTTTAAAAATAGAGACTTGTATGATCAGTGGAGAAATGTATCTGCTAGCGATGATGTGAGCTGTACAATCATGCACATGACTTTAACGCTGAAAATAATATTTTCAGAGGTGAGCTAAACAATATTTAAGGAGGATATTTCTTGGTTTCCTAGTGGGAGATGCAATTTTAAAAGTTTTTAACATTGTCTCTGTGGTTACATGAAATTAAACTGAAACCTGGGTTATAGATTCTTAAAAATATTTACCACATAAAGGATTTAAATGAAAATACCGCCTTATAATGTGTAAATGACTATTTATGAATGAAAGTCACAATGACTGCTATTTTGCACGCAAAGTGGAAATTGATGTTGAGAAATTGCTAGTTTTGTTATGGACCATGTGACGACTGCTTATGGAGCAAAGTTAGTTCCAGGTAAAGGAAATGAAAACTTCATCCCACAGAGAAAATGTTTAGGTTCATATGGATGAATTCTGATGTGCAAATTATATATTTTTTTCCCATAGCTTCAATATCTAATTTGCCTGTGAACTAACCTGGCTGACTTAATTTTGAACAGCGACAGATTATTACGAATGTAGTGTTTGGAAAACCTTACTGTATTTGAAAACAGTATACTACATTCTGATGGGTGATGAGACTGAGTAGGATACAAAAAATGCACAACAGTGTCAACTTTTAGACGGTGTTAAGTGCTACTTCAAATATGTATATGCAGATAGCATGTGTACATGTGAGATACAGTGACAAACATGCTCTGTCATGCCGTGGAGGCATACATGTTTTCAACAGCTGTAATACAACAACCCACTGTGTCAGATGTGTGTAGTTTGGATACATCATCACAGATGTAGCAAAAATGTTTTTGACTGCTGATGTGATGACTCTGTCCACGCCGCAAACCTCTGTGTTTACTGACTTTAAATCTCAAACAACATTGAGGTCCAAAATATTTGTAAAAGTCTCATTTCAGAATATAATCCAGCAGTGATGAACCTTAATCTTTAGGTATAATGCCCATGGCATTAGACTGTGGTGATATGTGGGGTAGTTCACAGACATGTTTTAATGTTAAAGAGACCTGAGAGTGTAGGGTTATAAGGGTGCACTGAATGGTTGATGCCTATAGCAGTGAGTGCTCAGAGTTTGAATGCTGATAAGTGAAACTTGACATCCTTCTCACAATAAACAGAGATCCACTATGATCATGCTGGCCTTTCAGACACCATCACAGACAAAGGCAAAATAACCTTAGAAGCTATATTATTTTGTCCTTGTATGGGCCTAGAGGTTATTCCCATTGGTGACTGGATATATTCACTGCAGCAAGTACATTATAAATAGGAAAAACAGATATGTTGAGAAACAGCTGAATGCACATTTTCTCCTGGTATGTATCCCGGTGTCCCTGTTCTCAGGAATAATCTATGCAATGTATGCCCTGTTGCAAGCAACAGTAGCAGTGAACTACCAGTGCTACAAGTCACACAGCACACCTCTGTGATCAGAGCTATTGTTACTCATACAGCCCGTACTGCCTCAGTCATCGATTGGATGCAATGAGTGTGATAGTGCCAACATCCTGACTCATAATAGGCAAATATGTCAATCTCCAGACATTGCTAGTCAGATTCTACAAGTTTCCCTTTAAGATCACATAAGGCGAGCCCTGAGTTATGCTTTTTTATGTGACTTTTGCTCATGTTTTTTTTTTTTTTTCCATTTTGCACCATTTGTCTCGGTATTGATTTTTTTACAAATACTGTAGTATTAGTGCAAGTAGTGAGTTTAAGATTAGAGGAAGGTGTGGAGAAGACTGAGAGGTTTGGCTAATGGGGGTGAGGAAAAACAAGCACTTTTCTTGCTACTGTTTAGATTTATTGTTTCACTCCTCTATGAGCACTTGCCTCTTTGATCTAATTCTGCTGTGCATTTCATTCATTGGCTATTCAATATCAGGGGAAACACAGGAGAACATTGCTGTATACATGCATGAAAAAAATATCTACAGTCAACTGAGTTACATACATCATAAATAAAATGTAGCTTAAATGCCTTGTCACATGATTTGAGCTCATATGTTGCCAAAGTATGTTGCCCTGAAGCAGAACTCCCAAGTGATATCCTCCCATGAGCATCCATGATAAAGATATATCTGAAGTAGCTAAGGAATGCACTGTCCTGCCTCTGCACTACCTTTTTTTTTCATATGCCTTGAGAAGATTTACAGCAGCAGACTCAAGCTGTGAAATTAGTGTGACCATGGCTTGACAGTTAAACTTAGGCCTACCACTTTACTGATGGCTCAGAATAATTTTCAGAGAACTGTTTTGCATATTCATTCTCCAGTCCACCTCCACAGTATGTGCATTCCCATGGGAGTCCTTGCTGACTCCTCTCTTCCAGACATTACTCCTGCAGCCCAAATAAATCAGCAAAAGAGGGAAACCTAACCAGTGCTAAAAGATAGAGTCTGCACGAGAAGCTTCACAATATTAATGCAGAAGGAAAACATTACTGATGTAACTAACTTTAGGTTTTTCTGTTTAATCTTCAGTTTGTGATTTACTAATTATCAGTGTCAGTTCACTCTAGTGCGATATCAGATTTCTTTATGATTTGAAGATGACTATGGTGAATATATAATGTGACTTCAGTGGTGACTGGGTGAGAATTATTCCAGGGTTCTTCTTAGTAATATACCTCTCAACCTCTTAGTGCAAGGATTCTGGAGAAAGCTAAAAGTAATGTGGAACAAAGACCCAAAATTAGGGACACATTTTAAATATTTCAGTTATAAAGTTGCTAGAATAATGGGTTTTGCATTAGCATGCATTTATTTGAAGGATATGAAATCTCAAACTTAAATGTCTGTCATTATTTAGTGACTTCAATCCTTAATGATCGCCAGCAAATCATACATTTTATGAGGCACAGACCAAAAATATAGGGTAAAAATATGGACATTCTGAAAAATTCTGGACACTTGAAATGTATGCTTCATATGCATGGGATTGCTGCTTGTACTGTTTGTCATTAATTTAACTGATGATAAAGTAATGATGATTTATTTCATATTTCTTCCTACATCCACAGTATGAATAAAAACTAGAGACAGAAATAAACATACTGACTGAATAACAAACAAACAGACTGAGATTTTTACAGACAGATATACATGAATGGGGAAAGAGACAGATAGACGGGCAGACAGGAAAAGTAGACAGCTGATTCAAAGTCCTTTTACCAGACATCGATTAAATCTACTGCTTTTTAATCTTTTGCTCAGGTTGTACTTACACAGGCAGCATACACCTAACAAGTATTTCCTCCAGGTGCCTGAATTGCTGATGTTGGGACTGAGATCACACTGAAATGCAGAAAGTCGGGAACAAAAAATATTCTTTAAAATGCATTTTGGACTTTCTCCTTGCCAGCATGACCTTAATGTTAGCAAACATAAATAATGGACACGAAGAGACTTACTGCCCTTGTAAAATGTTTTCTTGGTGATTTATACTAGCTTAGCCATTCCCTCACATTATATGCAAGGTCTTGTGTTCTCAAACTGATATTACTGTGCATTTTACACTCAAGCAGTTTATTCCCAAGGTGTGTTATGGAAAGCTAGACAGATACCTGTCGATGCCTAAATACACATGCATAAGTATACAGATATAGATAAAATTAAATCACACACACACACACACACACACAGTACATACAGTATCTGTGGTTATCCATACAGTGTCAGTCTACAGCAGAAAAAGTGTAGATGGGAGTTAATCAATGGTCCTGCCATCCATGCCTGAACTGAAAACCTCATCAGTCCAGTCTACTGAGTGACCTTAACGGGACAGCTGAGGTGATATTTATACTACTTGGGGAAATTTGGCAAAGGCATCAGAGGACTTCTTTTACTCTATTTGATAGATGCTGTAGGATGCCATGCACTCAGTCAGATGTAACCTCAGCTTTATTTCCTCCCTCTGAGACATTTTCAGAAAAAAACAGAGATTCTTATGATTTTGAATGTTTGTGTCTATTTGCTCTGTATGTGCGCAGCCCTAGTGTTCTACAATGTGCATTACCTTTGTTCAGTCCCAGTGCTCTATAATATGCACCACCTTTGTCCAGCCCCAATGTTCTACAGTGTCCACTACCTTTGTCCAGCTCCAGTGTTCTACAATGTGCACAACCTTTGTCCAGCCCCAGTGTTTACAATGTGCACTACCTTTGTCCAGCCCCAGTGTTCTACAATGCGCACTACCTTTGTTCAGCCACAGTGTCCTACAATGTGCACTAGTTCTGTCCAGCCACAGTGTTCTACAATGTGCGCTACCTTTGTCCAGCCACAGTGTTCTACAATGTGCACCATCTTTGTCATATATTCTTTATGGTGATGCTGTACACTAACAAGTTTGTTTGTGTTGGCACTGTTGTGGTTTCATGATTTAAGGTCAGTGTGGTTGCAGTTCTGTACCTCCTATATTCAAGGACTGAATTGTTTGATTCACACTATTCATTAGAAGTTGTATGTCATGCACTGCTGTCCTATCCTGTCATGTACATTACTTTTTATTCATGTTAGTTTTCCCCAAAGCACTTTAGGTCATATGTCTGCCCTGCTATCTATCATACCTTTCAATGTTCCATCACTGCCAGTCTAGCTTTAGGATACACAGCGCTGCTGCACTGAGCATCTCATTACATAGTGCTGACAAAAGGGCACCCTGTGTGCTACAGGACACAACACTGGCATACTAGGTGCCCTTTAAACTTACTTACACACTTCAAAACAACTAGTGCGCTGCTGTCTCACTGAAGACATGGTGTCTTTCAGTTGTGTGACATACATTTAACCTTTCTTGAGCTGCCATCTTGTTGTCAAATAATCAGTCTTCAGGGTAAACACAGCTACAATGATTTGTGACCTAGGTAAACTGAAGTCATGTCTTTTGAGCTGTCTGAGCACTTTTCTATTGCTGGGTACAGAGTGGTATTACCCAGAGTTTTCTAGATACGTGCCATGCCTCTACAATACATGAGTGTTTTATATGTGTAGATAGTAACCTTTTTAGCCATAGTATAATATACCATTCAGGAATAACCATAAATGGGTTTTGAATACAAGTCTTATACACATTGCATAGTCCTTTACCAATCTAGCCAACCACAACAACAAAATCCATACCAACCATAATATCAACCACATCACATAATTAACAACAGTCACCCAACCTTCAGTTCTAAACCTTTTTTTCAAGTATGAAGTACAATAATCTAAATCTATTTAGAAAGATGTCAAAATTATGATTGCATGGGCTAGATTTCTTAATATTGAAACTATATCCTTTAGGCTAAGTAGTCTGTCATGGTACTCAAAGCATGGCCACAGAATAAAAAAAAAACAAGGCAGAAGTACGTGAGGTTTTATAGCCACAACTTACCAACAATCACACAGCTATACTGGCAGGCAATTGTCTCAGGGTTTCCTTTCTTCTCTTATTCACAAGTGACTGCTTTCTTTTAGATACCAATTTTCTGTTCAGTTGGCAAAATTACAAAAAATTATTAAACCACTCTTCAGTTCACCCAGCTTCCATATAATATTAGGATCCCTATCAGTTGATCTAGTTTCAGAAACTCAAAATTCATACCATCGAGAACATATGATCGAGTTTTTGAAAAACTCAAAGCTTTTGAATGGAGATCACAGTGCAGCGAAGATCAGGAAACGTACTCTTTTCTTCACTGTAATGTGATCTTGGAGCAGGTATATATAATTTTCAGGGGTTGTGGGGGTGCAGGGCTTTTTTTGATATTCGAGTTTTCGGAAACTCAGTCATATGGTCTCATCTGTATGAATTTCAAGTTTCTGATAACTTGATCATCTGACATAGATGCATAATGTTAACATATCTACATTTACACACATATATAGGTGTTTTATATATTCACATATATAATAATATGCTTCTATTTCTCTTAACTACTGATAAACTTTAATCAACAGAAAACATGTCAAAAAGTTCATCCTATCATCTAAACTCATAAATATCTAAACCAAGTGATAACTGATATAAGCAGATGTGTTACATTTGTGATCATTAAACATAACTCAACATTTTGTTTTTACATGGCGCCTTTGACAGAAATTCAATATAATAACTACACAGATAGTCATGGATAGTGAGGAAAACTCCTGGATTTTATTACAGTCATGAAGTTCAACTGTAATGTAATTCATGCATTTTCACCACAGATGTCACCAAACCAATGGTACCCATATATCGACATGTCAGTGCCACTAATGATGACAACAAAAGGTTGACAAAAATGTTTGGCATGTCACTATGCTTATGTAGATGAATAACCTAGGAGAATGCAAATAAAAGGTTGTCAGAAGTACATACAATGCACCCATCAAACACAATTCAAAGTAGACATACAGGTCCACATATGCTGAGGCACTTAAATGTAATCTTCATAACCAGCAAAGACCTCCTAGATCAAGTACACATAACAAATACCCTCAGCTGCCCCGAATGCACTCTTTCAAAACTACCACCACATCAACACATAGAGCCACATCTCATGGTGCCTTTATTTTTAAACCCATAAGGCAAGCCACCTCATAATCCAACATGTTGGTCATAAGAGAATCCATCATGAGACACACTGATGTCCCTCTCACCAGGCTGAGTAAGGAGAAATTCACTGTCAGTTGCCTGTTAAGGGCTAGGATCTGCCACATTCCGCACATGCTCAGGTCATTAGACCACAAGTACTGGTAAGACTCAGTCATAGTCCATGTGGATGTAAATGACCTGAGACCTACCTCCCTAGACTATATGAACAGAGACATCACAGAGCTCTCGGAATATGTATCCTAGGCTGGTATGAGCCTAACACTGAGCAGCATTTTACCTTCTCCAAGGATGATGCCACACTACGAACAAAAGATGATTGACTTCAATAACTGGCTTAGCTTCTGGTGTCATTCTAAGGGGAGGAATATTTTTCAGCATGGATGGAGATGGCCAACAGACAACACTGCTTTGCCAGGGATGGTCTGCACCTCTCCCCTCTATGCTTTTGAATATTAGCTAAAACACTGTCTTCCCCCATAGTGCCTTTTTTAGGCAATGCCATACTGAAAGTACTTCCAACATAGCAAATCAAAACCAAGAAAATTTAAAGGTATTACTGCTCAATGCTAGGAGTCTAATAAAAAACTCCACTCCCTAGAAGCTCTCTTCACACTAGAAAATGCCGATGTTTGTGCGGTCACTGAGACATGGTTAAAAGTCATGGAGCGCACACTGATGGTGCAAGGTTATAATGCCTTCCACACATTTAGACTAGCTACTACACAGACAAGGAATAAAGATGGAGGTGTCTCGATTTACATCAAAAATAAATATATCTCAAGACTGGTCAAAGAGGACAATGCACTTGAGCTACTCCATGTTCAAATCACCATTGGCAAAACACAATACCACTTCTTTGCAAGCTATAGGTCCCCCTCTATGACCCAGGAAACCCATACCATGTATTTAAACTTATTGGAAACACTCAGCATCCAACTCAGTACCATATTCCTAGGAGAATTTAATTACCCCACTATTAACTGGGAATCCTATTTGACACCAAAAGTACAGGGACAGAGATTCATGGATTTTGTAAACGTAAACTCCCTGGACCAGACTGTCAGTACACCAACCAGGGGTGCAACCATACTGGATCTGGTCCTCACTAATATGGGAAGAGTACTGCACACTTCCTAGTGTAATGTCCTTTTTGCCAAGTTCAGACAACAAAATGGTCTCCTTTGAAGTAAAAATAAAACCTGGACTCCCAGCTAACCCAGAAATATTCACAAACTGCTCTAAGGCTAACTTCCTGCTATTAAGTGATAACCTGGTAAAATTTCATCCCCCATAAATGCTGAGAATACAGCTGCTATGCAGACCTATTCACAGAAACCCTATACAGACATGTTAATAGTTGCATAAAGGCATCTGTATCTACCAGGAAGAACTACAGAACTAACTCAAAAAACAAGCCACCCTGGTGGAATCACATCATCAATAGGCTGTATAACAGAAGGAAGAAAATCATGGCAAAAATCATGAGGTGCAGCACCCAGCAGGACAAAAGCACTCTCATCAAGCTAAAGTAAATACTCGGAGGACAAATAAAGTCTACCAAAGCCATATTTGAAGTAAATTTGGCCTTGCAGGCCAAGACCAACCACAAGGCTTTCTTTTAGTTATGTCCACAACCTCAAAGGGCAGTACAAAATTGGGTGCAGAGTTCATTGTAAATGCAGCCACCTATACTGAGACAGAAGATATAGTAAACCTACTGGCTGATAAATTCAGCTTAAACTTTATCCCTCTTTCCTCCTCAATCTTCCATCAGGAAATACCATCAAATATGACTCTCTCTGTTATCACTAGGGAAGAGGTCCTTAATGCTCTCTCTAAGGTCAATATCACTGCATCAATGGGCCCAGATAATATCCCAGGATAGCTTCTAAATAGCATGAAATATAGGTTCATAGGATGGTACTGGGCTATCTGCCCGAAGGCATATATTAGCCCAGCCACGTTGTGCGGTATTCACCACCTCTTTAGTAGCTCCCTAGACCCTTGTACTAGCAGCTAGTACCCTTGGCCCCTATCTAGTAGTGCTATTGGTGTGATCCCCGATGTGAACTTTCTGTTACCCATCCACTCATCAAGGTTCCTCTTGAAGAGTGATAGTGAGGGGCTCTGTCTTATGTAGATCGGGACCCTGTTCCATAATAAGGGAAGTCTCTGCGAAGGGAATCTATCCCTCCAGCATGTTCTATTCATTGTTGTGTTGAGGTTTATATCCCTAGAGCGTGTAGCTCGAGTAGATTTGGTTTTGCTAAGATGGAGCATGTTCAACAATTCTAGGTTGGACATGGCTCTGTAAGTTAGACAGAGATCGCCTCCGAGAAAGCAGTATGCAACAGAGAACAGTCTTAGCTTTTTCAATCGTGCTGCATAGGGCAACTGTTTGAGGCCAGTAATCCTCTTGGTTAGGTACCTTTGTGGTCTCTCCAGCTGCTGGAGATGTCTAGCCAGGTACATTCCAATTGGTGCATTGTACTCAATAATGAGTCTGATGACGGAAGAGTAGAGGGGCACCATTACATCCTTAGATCTTGATGTGAACCCTTTCGTGATCAAATGGGTCACATACAAGGATTTTCTAACCACTTTGGCAACATGGTTATCAAAGGAAAGCTGACTATCTACTTGGGTCCCTAGATCCCTTATTTCTTCTTCAGATTTCAAGGGATTACCTCCTATGTTGTAGTTTGCGGATACTCTGTTTTTTCCAAAGGGGATTACTACACATTTCTTTGCATTTAGCTTGAGACCATGGCTTTGACACTATGCATCAGTCTCATTTAGGCCCTTCTGGAAGATCTCCATGTCGGCCAGAGACTCAATTATAGCACCCAGTTTGCAGTCATCCGCAAACTTAGTCAGCCACAGCCCTTCCGTGCTTGCCTGTACTTCTGAGAAGTATATGCAAAACAGGAGGGGCCCCAGGACAGAGCCCTGAGGCACACCACTCATTACTGGTCTGGATTAGGACATAGATCCCGCTACTCTTACTTTATGGGATCTGTCTGAGAGCCAGTTTTCGATCCATCTTGTGACATAAGGGTTTATGCCCAGGCTGGTGAGCTTATCAATAATACCTGAATGGTGAATGGTGTCAAATGCTTTAGCAAGGTCAAGGTAAGCCGTGTGTACCTCCTTTCCCTTATCTATAGCCTGAGTAACTGTCTCAAAGAAATCCACCAGGTTCAGGAGGCATGATCTGCCCTTGACGAAGCCGAACTGTGTGGGGTCCAGCGACTGGAGGTTCCCAATCTCTCCATTTATGAGTTCCATAATGACCTATCAGGCCCTCTGGAATTGCTATTTAACTATAGCCTCCAAACAGGCTTCATGCCTCATGAATGGAGAACAACAACAGTCATCCCTCTGCACAAAGGTGAGCCATCTACAGACACTGGAAACTACAGACTCATGGGTCTCACTAGTCTTATATGCAGAGCCATGGAAAGAATTATGGAAATGATCAATAATGATATAGTAAACCTCCAGACACTGGACTCAACCCAGTTTGGTTTCATTAAGGGCTGATCGTACCTACCCAAGCTGGTGGACTTCTTTGAGAAGGTCAGCAAAACATTGAATGAAGCAAAATGGGTCACACTGCCTACCTTGACCTGGCCAAGGCATTTGACAGAGTACCTCACTCCAGCATTGTTGACAAACTCAAGAAGTTGGGTACAGACCTGCAGGTCACCTGGTGGATGGCTTAATGTCTCACAGACAGGATCCAGTAAGTTAGAACTGGGAAGTCCACCTCTATCAAGAGGCCAGTTACAAGTGAAGTCTCTCAGGGATCAATCCTTGGATTGCTCCTTTTTGGCATTTACTTTTCTGAAGTCAAGGCCATTGTTAATGACTAAATTTGCAGATGATCGTAAATTAGGAGTTGTCACTGAATCCCACGCTAACACAAATATTCTCCAGAAGGGGGTGACACAGACACACAACTGGTGTCAGAGTCATGGACTAAAACTAAATCACAAGAAATGCGTAACAGTATCCTAGGTACTGGAAGTCATGCACCCCTGGTAACTATCATACTGACAACACACCCCTAGAGTTGACCCAGTAGTCAGGGACTTAGAGACAAATATAGACAGTAATCTAACCTGTGACCATCACTTGTCTACAGTAGTGAGGAAATCATTCTATGTTGCACAATTTATAAACAAAGGTATGGCATCTAGGTCCAAGGAAGTCATTGCTCCACTGTATTTGTCATTCATCAGATCTATCGAGTATAATACCCCCTTTGGTATGTACCTAACAAGGCATATCCAACAAATGGAATGTCCACAGAGGTTCCTCACTAAAAGAATACAAGGCACAAGTAAAATGTCCTATGCAGACTGCCTCAATGCCCTATCACTGTATTCTGTCTCCTACAGGCTAAGGGGAGATCTATGCCTGGCATACAGGGCATTGTCAGACCCCACTCTGATGGACCTCTTGCATACCAACAAAACAAACAGCACCAGAATTACCCATTCTAAAGACATAAACTTTGCCTGTGATATAAATAGGACCTGACAAAGAGACAGGTATGTATCCCAGAGACTACACTGTCTCTAGAACAAGCTCCCCATCCATGTGAAACAGAGTTCCTCCCTAACGCAATTAAAGTGTAACTTGGATAATTGGATGGGGAACAGGAACTTCATCCCTGGCTTGGCATCTATTTCCTTATTGGACACAGGTAAGCTGTAAATGGTTCATTTCCCATGCCTTTGCTTGTGAAAGTTTCATCTCCCAAGCACCTTCTTACACTTATCAAGGGTATCAGAACTTGTCAGAGATTTGGGATGCACAGATTGGCTTAAAAGAGCACTTGTGGTCATTATGGAAATAAACACCTACGAACATATAAATACATCAAATAAAAAGTTTACATAGTTTTTTTTTTTATTTTTTTACAGTGGGGCTTAACTACTGCACCCTGCACAGCCCTGTTAATTTTTAATTCAAACTCTGAGCACAACACTGGGCAAATGACATTTTCCAATCCTGTTAAAAAGTGATCTCACAAAACTCTCAACCAAATTATATTGGCTAAAAAGAAGTTGTTGCAGATTCAATAAAGCCTACAAGGTACACCGTGATACATAAATGATAACGCAAAGTTTTGCATTCAGTAATCGGCTCTACATGCTGTGTGGTAAGCTTCTGAGCCCCGCAAGCCTTTTTGTGTTGGAGGGAAGCCTTCTAGCTTGTCAGTGGGAGTGGTACGCACTAGGTAGCCTATCTACCACAAGAGGTGTGGTTCTGGCCCAGAAATTGTAGTTTATTGGTCGTTTGGGCAGTTTTTTTCCATGTCTCTCAACTTTCTGGTTTTAAAGCCCATGTTTGCGGTTGATCCCCACCTTTTCCATAACTAGTCTATAGTCCAGGTACAGATATGCTGTATCCAGGACTGTTTGTAAACTTCTGAGCCCCCCAAGCCTTTGTGTTGGAGTACAGCCTTCTAGCTTATCAGTGGGAGTGGTAAGTACTAGGAAGCCTGTCTACCACAAGAGGAGTGGTTCTTGGCCCAGGAATTGTAGTTTATTGATCATTCGGGAAGTTGTGCCTCTCTTTCAACTTTCTGGTTTAAAAGACCACATCTGCACTTGTTTCCCATCTTTCCTGTAACTAACCTACTGGAAAGCACTAGAAAGCCTTAAACTGATACAAGCCTTCTAGCTTAAAAGAGAGACTTTGGAGTGATTGAGTATCAGTTTTCTATATTTTCTTGCTGTACAGAACTGTTTTCCACCTAAACGCTGATTTTTCCAGCACTTACTGTGATTTAAAAGCTTGTTTTTTTCACATATTGTACTTATTTGACTGACTGCACTTTTAAAAAAGTTGTTTTTTGTTTAAATAAATTGTTTAACTGTTGTAGGCCACACACTAAAGTGTGATAGCCTTTTCTGATTGCTTGTAGTCATTTAACGCTGTTTTAAGTGTACTTTTTACTGTTTTTGCCTTATCTTTTCAAAAAAAAAATTCTTGTTTCCCGCCTTCCTAAGCTAGTATAGTCCAGTTTTCTGGCTAGTGCTGAATTCAGGGCTGTTACAAGTTTTTGAGTTGCCCATACCTTACTTGGATAGAGGGAAGTTTCTCTGTTCACCTCTGAGAGAGGGGAACTTTGAGCAGCCATCTGTCCCTGGAGGAGTGGTTCCAGCCCAGAAGTTAGTAGTTTAAAAACCGCGTTTGAACTTTTTTTTGCGCCGGGCAGCACCGGTTAGGTAGGGTTAAATTATTCCCGGCTCCACTAAGTCTCCTCTTCAGTTTTTCCACTTGAAACTAGTCTAACTCTCAGCCTAAGCACTAAAAAAGCATCCTACAGTCCAGCACTTGCTCAGACCTAATAGCAAGCATTAATATACCCCGAAACTTGACTGCCCAGCAAGACAAGGCTCTTTATCCACCCCTCACCAACCAAGTGACTAAGCAGCTCACCTTACTATTCAGGCAGGAACAAAGGGCAACTTCAGGTGTACTCTCCAGTCCAGCTGGTGAATCTGGGTATCCTGAAGCAATGTTGCAACTGCCTCATGTACACAGACAGCCCTCTCTTCCGACCACAAAACACTAACGTATGCAAGAGATGCAATTATACAGCCAAACTGGAGGCTAAGGTCTCTCCACCCAAGACTGGAACAGACAGTCATGAGGATAAGGTTAACACTTGCACTACACCTCCAGCCTCACATAGACCTACTAAACCAGCACTGGCAAAAAATATACATAAATACACAAAATCATACTTGGAGGCTCTAAATAAAAACCTGCAAAAGCATCAGAGAGCTCCAAAGCAGACACCCACAAAACCTGCACCTCCAGTCATAAACCAGACAACACATAAAATACAAAATCAATGTGCTGCACAATCACAGCCCTTAAGGCGAAATAACATACCTAACACACTAGTAATAGGTGACTCAATAGTCAGGCACACTGACTTCCCACTCATTAGGCTGGACAAGGAGAAGGTTACTGTTAGCTGCCTATTGGCAGCCAGAATCCGCCACATAACACAAGCACTCAGGTCACTCCAGAACAAGTACAAATATGACTCTGTCATTGTTCATGCTGGTGTGAATGACCTGAGATGTACCTCCCTGAACTACATGAAAAGAGACAGGAAGAGGTCTCTGATCATGTAGCCCAGGCGGGTATGACCCTGACCCTGAGTAGCATCCTGCCCTCACAAAGAATGATACCTCAGTATAAAGAAAAAATTATCAATTTCAACAATTGGCTAAGCTTCTGGTGTCATTCAAAGGGGATCTAGTGTCTGTCAGCCTGGGATGACATGCTCGACAAGCCGCATTGCTTCACAAGAGACAGCTTGCACCTGTCACCCCTTTGCTTTCGAATACTGGCCAAGGCTCTTGCTGCCCCCATAGTGCCTTTTTTAGGCACGGCTCAAAATTAAAACCCACCACCGTAAACAGCACAAGTAAAAAAATGAGGGTTATGCTACTCAACACCAGGAGATTAAATCTCAAAATGCATGTGCTCGAAGCACTCCTAACTATGGAGAACATTGACATCTGTGCAGTAACTGAAACCTGGTTCAAGGTTCCAAAGAGCACTCCAGCACTACTGGGCTACAACTCATACCACACATTTCAGCCACAGAACATGGACTGAAACACAAAAGGAGGTAGTGTATCCATATTCATCAAGGATACTCACACATCCAGGTAATGGTGCAGCATGATACCTCTGAGATCATCCATGTGCAACTAACATCGGGCAAATCTGCAATGCAAATTGTGGCCTGCTACAGATCACCCTCCATGACCCAGGACCACCACTCCGCCTTTCTGGAGACACTGGAAAACATGAAGGTCCTACCGAACACCCTGATATTGGTCGATTTCAATTACCCTACCATTAACTGGGAAAACTACTTGAGTACAAACTCCCAGGCTCAGCACTTCCTGGAATTTATCAACTCAAATGCCCTGGATCAGCTGGTAAACTTCCCTACCAGAGGCCACAACGTATTGGACCTGGTCATCACCAACATGGGCGACAGGTGCTCCGTACCGGAGGTCAACCAGTCACTGGATAGATCAGACCATAAACTAATCACCCTGGATGTCCACACCCCACCACCACCCCCAAGCAAGGAAACCACAGTGAAAAACTTTTCTAAAGCAAACTTCACCTTACTTAAGATAGAGGTGGTAAGTTTCACAGCCCCCATGCTAAAGGATAACACTGCCCAAGATGCAGAATAATTTACAAATGCACTCTGTGAGCACCTACAAGGATGCATGGATCGTGCCATCCCTAGCAAGACCAAGGCTCACTCCCCTAAGAGAAGGAAATCAGTCTGGTGGACCCCTGCCATAAACAGGTTATACAACAGAAGGAGGAAACTAGTTCAGAAAAAAAACAAATCCCAAGAAGGAAAGACATCCCTGATCAGTATCAGTAAGAAACCAAGGTCCCTCATAAAATCATCCAAGGCTAACTTCGAAAGAAAAATAGCCAAGGATTCAAAAGATAACCACAAAGCCTTCTTTAGCTATGTCAAGAATCTAAGTGGCAACTCACAGATATGCTCTGAGCTAGTGCAAAATAGCACAAAATATACTGAACCTACTTATATTGCCAATATTCTGGCAGATAGATTCAGTGCAAACTTCACCTGCCTCTCACCTTCAAAAGGGCCCACAACAATACCGGAAAAGTGTAGTGTCCTGTAAATCACAGAAGCACAGGTGAAAACAGCCCTTTCAAAAGCCAAAAACACAGCATCAATGGGGCTAGATGGTGTCCCAGGCTGCGTCTTGCATAAACTACAGAACAAAGTAAAGCCCCACCTAAACACGCTGTTCAGCCTTAGCCTCTCCACAGGCTACGTGCCCATAGAATGTTGCACAGCAATGGTTATTCCACTCCACAAAGGAGGGGCCACAACTGACCCTGGTAACTATTGCCACATAAGCCTGACTAGCCTGGTTTGCAAGGCTATGGAACACATCATCATGGAACTCATTAACAAAGACATTGGGAACCTCCAAACACTTGACCCGACCCAGTTTGGCTTTGTTAAGGGCAGATCATGCCTACTAAACCTGGTTGACTTCTTCGAGACAGTCACCAAGGCCACAGACAAGGGAAAGGTGGTTCACACAGCCTACCTTGATCTTGCCAAGGCATTCGACACCATTCATCACTCGGGTATTATATAAAAACTCACCAGCATGAACATAAACCCCTACGTCACAAGATAGGTTGCCAACTGGCTTACAGACAGAACTTGCACAGTAAGAATAAAGGGCTCCAGGTCCGACTCTAAACCAGTCACAAGTGGTGTCACGCAAAGCTCGGTTCTGGGACCTCTACTGTTCAGCATATATTTTTCAGAAGTACAGGCAAACACAGGAGGACTATGGCTAAACAGGTTCGCTGATGACTGCAAACTGGGAGCCATAATTGATTCTCCGGCTGACACGGACATCCTTCAAAAAGGCCTTACTGAGACAGACACCTGGTGTCAAAGTCATGGCGTCAAGCTAAATGCCAAAAAAATGCATAGTCATCCCGTTTGGGAAAAACAAAACACTCACGAATTACCACATAGGCGGCAGCCCCCTTAATACAGAAGAGGCAATAAGAGATCTGGGGACCCAGGTAGATAGTAATCTCTCCTATTGCCAAAGTAGTTAGGAAATCCTTCTATGTAGCCAATCTAATTACTAAGGGGCTTGCATCTAGAAATAAAGAGGTTATAGTGCAACTCTACTCGTCACTCATCAGACCCATCATAGAGTACAATGCCCCATTTGTGATGCACCTCACAAAACACTTCCAACAGCTGGAAAGACCACAAAAGCACCTCACCAAGAGGATTACTTGCCTCAAACATATGTCTTATGCAGCCCAACTGAAAAAACTCCAGCTGTACTTAGTGGCATATAGCTTACTCAGAGGTAATCTCTGTCTGACTTACAAAGCCATTTCCAACTCAGAATTGATGGACATGCTCCACCTAAAGAAATCCAAGTCCTGCGAGCCATGCGCTCTTATGAGCTAAACCTCGCCACAACAATAAATAACATGCTGGAGGGATAGATTCCTGTCACAGAGACTCCCCATGCTTTGGAAAAACATTCCTAACTACATTAGGCAGAACACCTCACTAACACTCTTCAAGAGAAGCCTTGAGAACTGGATGGGTAACAGAAAATACACCCTTGGGATCATTTCATTGACTTTGCTTGACAGAGGCTCAGTTAATTAATCAATGGGGCGGCGAAAGCAGACACACTCTGGCTAGGCTTAAAAATGCCCTCGGGCAGATAGCCTAGTACCTACCTATGAACAGTCAAGCTCTGTGCAAGCTCTACATCCTGGCATGTTGGACAGGTATGAGCCATGTATGGTGGAGGTAACAGCTCAGGACTGGTTCTGCCAGGAGTTGCACTGGTGCATCCATGCTTATGGTCAGATGCATTGCTGCTACCTAAATATGACTAATGTTTGCTTGATGGGGTTTCCTCACTAGTATGCCCCAGACCATGACCTCATGGCCTGCCACATCTGGGTGTGGACACCTCAACTACTGATGGAACAGTGGAAGTAGTGCCACTACAGGAGCATGATCGAGCACAGCCACATTGGCTAACATCAGATGATGTAGCAAACCTATGTCCACATGGATTACAGCCCCATCCCAGCAGACATTCCATCACAAGCACTATCCATTCCAATGTGTCATTCATGTAATCCATTTAATCAGGAACACAGTAGAGGCAGTCACGTATCTCAGTCTGTGCCATATTTACAACCCTAACCATTTCCTCAGAGGCTCTGTTGGAATGTGTTTGTGCCTCCATGATGGGTCTTAAACATGGTTTGAGTGGCACAGAAAGACATAGAATCAGGTGGAGGATGGACAGCACACCTCCTCCAAGCACCCCTAACCACCTTCCTGCATGGCACCTCACCCACACTTTGACTAAAGCCAAAGTTAACAGCCACTGAAGCCATTGTAACCTAACTACCTTTATCAAGTGTCTCACCCTCCACATGTCCAATACTGGAGGGCTCACTGGAATGGGTTTGTGTAGCGCCTACTGACTGTGTCTGATGGCATTACAGAGAATGGCTGAATGTCAACTTCAGTGTCAGATTCAACCTCTCCATCCCCCAACTCTGCCTGTGTTTGCCCACCATCATTATCAGAATCTGCCAATATTCTGACATTGGGTGGGAAATAGTTCTAGACTTCCTCTGTCAGGATCACCTGTGATAATAAGCAACAAACACAGGAAAAAAATGAATACCTAAACTACTAAAATGTAATATATGCTAACTAACACTGATGCTACTATCACAGACAGTAGAGCAATACACACACAGTCATGCCACCCACTTCACACATATGGCAAAATGCACTACTAACATTTAATATATGTTAACACTGATGCCACTATCACAGACAGTATAGCAATACACACACAATCCTGCCACCCACTTCACACATATGGAAAAATGCACTACTAAAATTTAGTATATGCTAACTTACACTGATACCACTATCACAGACAGTACAGCAATACACACACAGTCCTGCCACCCACCTCACACATATGGAAACATGCATATTTCTGTCAAATGGTCATCATTAATGAAATAAAAATGTTTGGCTTAACATGTGCAGATGACTCCACACTTGCTAGGGAGGATAGTCCTGGAAGAAGTTAAGCAAAATGTAAGGACATCATCATCACAATAACAATAATGCAGGGACATTTTTTTTGCCTTTATATGTCCATTAACAATACATTTAGCTGAAATCTGCACGACAAGTTCACACCAAGCCCATGTGTAATGAACCAGGATGTATTGTTAACTGTATCACTCAACAATCAATCTTTTGTAATCTAAGGAATTGATTCTGCAAGGGTATATCAGTGCAGTGACAGTTTTAACACGTCTACAGTAGTGTGGGGGAGAGGACTCTCAATTCCTCGAACTACAAAAGCAAACACTGAACAAAGACCTCAGATTTAGTTACTTTTTTGGCTGTAGCTGGATAACTTCTAAATATAGTGTAAATCAAGGTCTGAGCTAACATAAATGAGGGTGATTAGAGACAGAAAATAAGCAGTGATTTTACAGAAGGCAAAGAAAATAACAGTGTCCATCCCAAATCCCATTATATGTCAATGGCATGGGAATTCAAAGTTACTTCCTTAAGTCTGGCATGAGTCATACAAAGTATTATGGGAAAGAGAAAGGCTTGAGGTCATGATCACGTTGACACATCAAGTCCCATTGGTAGATATGCTATGGAAAACAGGCTAAAATTACAATTACAGCACTTAGAGTGATTTTGAGATGTTAAAATAGGTCAGGAAACAAAGATATAGTGAAACAAAAAACAGTTTTTTTTAGTTCTAGGATGGAGATTTCCTTTAATGCTCTTCTCGTGCTCTCTTCATTTTATTCCATGCATACCTCTCAACTGTACATATTTTCTCAGAATGTCCAGATTTTTGCCTCATATTTTTGGTCTGTTCCTCATAAAAAGTATGTTTTTTGACAAACCACTGGGATGATCTAAAGATTAAAATCACTAAAGAATGACATCCATTTGAGTTTCATACTTAATGTCCTTCAAAAAATGCATGCTAACACAAATGTTATTCTAGTAACGTTCTAGGTTTATAACAGCAATATTTAAAATGTGTCCTTTGTCCCCCTATTATATCAGGCTTTGTCCACATTTCTTGCACTAAGAGGTTGAGAGTTATGATCCATGGCCAACCAGGAGATAATGGTGAACAAGGAGGCCCATGATGAGTGTTTAGAGAGATTGAGGAAAGCAAACGGTATGCATTCAGCACAACATAAATATAATTTAGCTAAAGTATTGCTCTTCTATACAGTAATAGTAAATTAAGCATGCATATCCTAACTGAAAAGCAAGCATGCATGCTTCAGAATGCAGTGCAAGCCAATCCACTATAAATTGTCCTACAGCACTGTAAAAGTCAGACTTGTGCCGTGGAACTTGCATTAAATACTGAGTGCTCTAGTTGGTGTACTAAGGTAGGGGTTCTGTTCTCATTGCAGAAAACTGGTGTGTGTGTGTGTGTGTGTGTGTGTGTGTGTGTGTGTGTGTGTGTGTGTTTGTTCAGTTGATTGACATTCAAAAGGCCATTTTACACCAGCATGTGGGACACTGTTATTACCATCTTCTTCTCATCAGGCTCTGCTGATGTCATCAGCTATAAAATATTCTCCAACACTATAAAAGACAGAATTGTGCTGTAGTACTTGTGTTACGTACCTTGCTCAATAAATAGGTAGGAGTTCTTTTGTCACTATAGTCAACTGTGTGTGCATTCGAAAATCACTATTTTGACAATTTTAGTACAAAATGCGAGTGCACACCTATGTCCAACCATCCTGTGAACATCTTGTTGTAGCATACAATGATTATGTCATCCTGTGTATCCTGCACTCTGACAGTATTCAAGACAAACCTGTGCTGTGGCAGTAACATTACCTACTGTTTTCACAAGCTACTTTAACTACACATATACGTGTTCAAATCTGACATCAGGCAACTTGTATGTCTATACATACAACTATCACTTCTGAGACAATTTTACACAGGGATGTGACTGCATATCCATACCCTACACTCCTTCCAACATGTTCTCCTTAGCATACTCCATAAAATGCAACATAACAGTATTACAGTCAGACATATTTGGTGTTGCTACTGTGACACCGCATGGCATTCATATTCCATGCCAATACATGTGTAATGTTCAGTTCTGGCCCAGTCTACTGCTATGTGTGTGGCTGGTGGTACATTATGTTCATTGCATACTCTTTAGAATAGCTGTTTATTTCACTACCACTTGGTTTACCTTCCACATAGCCCCATGCATCCTCCTATTTCCTCTCACCACATGATATCCTTCCTGCAGAGGAATGAAGTATGTCCTCATGTCAAATATGCATACACACATCATGAAGCAGAGTCCTTCCATGAGCCTCTGGAACACATCTTCAGACCACTGCATCTGTGATTGCTAATTCTGCCATAGTGTGGTACATGTCCCATATGGAGAGTGGCAGGATGTAATGCAATCCAACAAATACACACATTCACATAATAGTCTTACTATCTTCCTTAATATAGATATAGGATTTTTATTTACATTGTATAATATTGGCTAGGATTTCATGTGATGTTGGTCATTAGCCTAATATTGTCCTATGACCCTATGAACAGTTGACATTTCAATGTTGTGGACATTGACATGTTAACTTAAGGTGTAGATGTACAGTATGGCTATATGAAGGTATTAAAATCTGTGATGTGAACTAATGTATTGCATCCTCCTTCTATAACAGTTGCAGTAGTATGTCCCCTGAAAACTGTTGATATGGCATAATGCACTTGTATGTATATTGTTAGTGTATTAGGACATGTGTTGTAGTGGAGTAGATCATTCATCTACACAGTTCGCATTCTGCCATCACAGTGACACATTCAGTATGGCATGGGTGTGCATATGTCTACATACCATCATTACATGCTCTGTGACATACATCAATATAAATTCATATTGATTACATGGTCACATAAGTCTTGTCTCATACACATGTTGTTATGCTGTGATATACACAACCAATATGCAGTTGTGCTGATATACCCAAGGATTATTGAGGTGGTCAGCAGCAACTTTGTGTGATTATCATTTGTGCCATGAAATGTTATGCATGAGCCACAAACAACTGATCTGTAATGTGTTCTGATATGACATCAGGCTGTTCAGAAACAGCTTGCCTATGAAACACATACAGGCATATGCTGTGCAATTGATGTAAGTACATGGCATTGGTATAGTTGTATGGCTTTGTGCATAGTACCAGTGTGTAGAATGTGATTAATGACCAAGGTTGTATTTGTAGGTCTTTTCACAAATTAGCTATTCCAATAAATTTGACATGCTAAATGGAATAGATAACTAAGCACAGACCTGATCGTGGATGCCACCAGACATACTTAATGGGAGGAAACAGACAATCTGCTAGTGGACCACTGGCTATCAGCCAAAGTTTACATGCACACATTAACATCTAAGAACGTCAGTACATCCATGTGCTCTGTATGGCTAATAACACAGAATCAGTGGGCCCTGATGACATCACAGGTTGCCTACAACATGACTCAAAACAGGGACCTACCAGACACAGTTGGATCCATACTTGAATATAGCCTCCAGATGGAATATGTTCCCATAGATGGGTGTACATTAATGTGTATCCTACTGACTGTGCAGTGAGCATCACCTGATGCATGCATGTACAGATGCATCATGACTCTCCTCATCTATGAGGTAGACCAACAAGTCACTGTGGACTTTTTTCAAAAGGACACACGTAATATCCTGTGTGTGAAAGACATGTGTAATTTGTTCAGTCCTCATCATGTCTGTCACATCTATTAGATGTTCTCAAGAAGGTCAACAAGGGGATGCATGATGACAACACTATCATCCTGCACAACTTGATCTGGCCAAGGCATGTGACACATATCCACATTGAAGTATTACTGAGACTGTCATAAGTGGCTATAAACACCTACATCACCAACTGGGTAGGTAACTGGATCACATACATGACAGATAAATATGTTGAAGTGCGTGAAGTGATCTAGATCTATAGTCTAGTGATCAGATCTGTTCCCTAGGGCTTTGTGCTAGGTCCTTTCCTGTTCATTATTTAAGTCTCAGACATCAAAAATAACTTGCACATTCTTTGTTCAAGCAGCTTTGTGCAGGACTATGGAATGTGGACAATCACTGAATCCAAGTGTGTTATTAATTTGATCCAGATAGTATCAAAACACACACAAAGGAATATTGCCAGACACCGGAGATGAAAAAAATCATGGAGGCATTTGCACCATAATAAAAGAAAATACACAACCTAATTATAATATAAACACTGCACCACTATGAGGAGACCATTTGGTATGTGACCTGTGTACTCCGTTAGATGGAGTGCAGAACATCCACCAGCATGTACCCATAGTGATGACTTCTCCCTTACATGTAACACAACTCCTGAGTATATGTGGAACATCCAAACATCAAAGGGCAGCTTTTAGCTTTCAGTCCACATCACACCAATAACTGAGTGCAATGCAAGTTTTTTCATGTACCTCACAACACATCTTCCAGGGATAAGTTACTCAGGTGTGCCACCTTTGCCACAGTGATCTCCCACACATCTTATTGGCCATACCTAAGTATTATTTTTGTTGCATAAACATTAGTGCTTGATGGTACTGAACCCCCATCAGGGTGTTATATACAAGACCAATGTCTTATACCTGTTCTTGTGATGCACACAGTATGTACATAGCTGGCTGACAACACTGATGTCATGGGTTACATTCTTGACAGCGTGGACTGTGCCATACATACATACATATATCAATATATATATATATATATATATATATATATATATATATATATATATATATATATATATATATATCTATATATATATATATATATATATATATATATATATAAATATCTATATATATATATATATATATATATATATATATATATATATATATAAATATCTCCATATATATATATATATATATATATATATATATATGTATATATATATATATATATATCACACACACACACACACACACACACACACACACACATATGCCATGAACACTTGTCATCTAGCAAAGATTCCTCATAATCTCACATATAGGCATAACAGTGTCCCTCCTAACACCTCAGGCATATGTTAAATTTTGAGTAATGTATGTTTGATTCACTTCACAGATTGCATATCATAACAGATGTATAAATGTGTTCTTGCAGAACCATCTATGATCACTCATAATCACATATTTTACGTCACAGACATGAGAATAATGGTGGTATTATGCTGATATTGCCCATAATTGTGAGCACTTCTGTGTACTGTTGCCCATGAGACTGTTACTAAGTTTCCCACTTGGTTGAGACCTGTGTTGATATTACATTCATATTCAAGCAACTCATTTTGCACAGCTACACAATATGCACCTAACCTCTATTGTATATACCATCACTGATATATGTCCTATCCATTATTCATGTCAGGATGCTTATATCACAAAGAATTCTCTCCATTGATATGTCACCTTGTGTGACAGTCACATAATAAAAATAACTGTGCAGTATGTTTCATGTAGACATGTGATTAGTGTTCATGCTACAACTGTCTTCATTGACATGCCGTAATCAGCTATACATTGCCATGTTTCACCTGTTCTTTTCCCGTGTTTATTCCTACTATTTATCTGTGTGTTACCTTTCAATGCACACACTTCCCTGACTATTTATTTATAATGCAATCTATATACCCTTGCTGATCATTTACAAAACTTTTATTCAGTATCCCTGAAATCTGTACTGTATACATTTTTATGTAATGCGCTGGAACTGCATACATTGCATTATTAAAAATCCAGGCTTTCTGAAGAATTCCATAAACCTAGTTTGCCTATAGGTAAACAGGTGTCCATATGTGCAGGTGTTTGTGTTGCTTTACATGGTTTTCTGGCCAGCAACACTGTTGCTAGCCATGAAATCGCACTTGTTTATGATTAAACATGATGCCCAGCTTGCATATGTAATTAGCACTGCTGCTCACCTCGCAAACATGTAAACTCCACGTAGGCTTCATGCTAAGCCTACATGGAGTTTATTGAATTCCCAGGGTTGACTTTATAAACAATCTACTCAATTACTTTTTGATCGATTTACTTACTTGTAGAAGTAGTGGCTTGACAAAGGATGCATTATTTAATATTTTAGTTGATCTGTAATTCATTTTAATGATAGTTCATTTTTAGAAATATAGTCATACACATAAATGAGTATTCCTTTCAATTAATGCACATTTCATTGAATCGCAAATTAAATAAAATGTATTGAATGCATATTTCATAGAAAATATCAACAACAGCTTTACCTCCCTACCTCCTTACTTAAATAAACTAACTCCTAGGTCACACAACTACAAAGAAAACAGAAACCACCACACACAGTGAATCATTGCTGGTGCTCAAACTCTTAAATATGTGGATTCAACATGACAGTGGATATTTGTAAGGTGTAAATTATGCTCTAGACTAAATTCACTTGTAATTCCTACTATTCCTAGATCATAAATAAACCACACCAACAGAGATTAACTAAACCCATCTACAGTTTTCATTAAAATCTAATTCAATGAAATGTATTTTTGACAAAATGTATATTCAATTAATTTTATTCAAAGATTTGTGATTCAACCAAATGTGCATTACATGAAATGAACCATGAACATATATATCTACAAAAATGACTACACATCCTTGAAAGAAAAGAAAATATTATGTACAAAGTATACAAACAAATGTGTTTGTAACTGCTCAAATCAAGCACAAATTAAAAAAAAGAAAATGAAAAAGAAAAATAATTTTTTTTTGCAGGGGCATAAGCCCCCATTCACTGCCACAACCCATGCTACTTATATATATCAACTCTAAGCTCACACTACAACGGAGAAAGGACAGATGTCGTACCTACTGTTCTGCAATCATACACGAGAAAAGATCATTAGTTTGTAATCTTTAAACATTCAATCACATTCGCCAGTCTTTTCAGTGCTTGAGCAAATGATATTTGGAGCAGCTGAATGGAACTCATATATATATATCTATATATATATATCTATATATATATATATATATATATATATATATATATATATATATATATATATGTGTGTGTGTGTATAGAGAGAGATATGGATATACTTTGAAACACAGACCCCTATATAACCAAACATCATTTTCCTGAAACATCAATCAAGAAAACTGAAATACCCAAACAGCAAAGTTTTCCCAGGGTAATTAAACACTTGCCCAGCCTTACACAAAACACAAACTGAAGTAAGCAAAACCAACCTAGGTGGGTGGCTATACCTTCCAAGGGAGG
The DNA here is from genome assembly GCF_019279795.1 of Protopterus annectens. NCBI lineage: Eukaryota > Metazoa > Chordata > Ceratodontiformes > Protopteridae > Protopterus > Protopterus annectens. The sequence continues at coordinate 523,486,007 of NC_056749.1, read as the reverse complement.
CTACGCCTTCTCTCACCACCCTAACTATATATATATATCTATATCAACTCTGAGATCCCACTACAGTGGAGAAAAGGATATGTTGGGCAAGTGTTTACTTACCCAGGGAAAACTTCGATGTTCGGGTATTTTAGTTTTTGGGATTTTTGTCTTAACAAATTACATTCAGTTATATATAGATATGTATTTATATCATGCAACCAGACAAAACAATGATTGTACAAAACAATGTAGTGGAAGCCATAGCAACACGACCATAGCTTTGTAATTCACATTTTGTCAGTAGTGCCTGATGCTGTGAATGCGACTAGTAATTTTAATGCTGGCATTTACAATCAATCATTCACTCTCTCTCTCTCTCTGGGGATAGTTTTATATTCTATGCAGGTCATATGCGTAACTATTTTTCCTTTGTGCATGTACTATGAAAAACACTGCTGAACTCATAGTACTTAAAGAACTCAGCTGTGTGGCCAACACTGTGTACATTATTTGGGGTACTTCTGAGCTAATGTCTGATTCAGGCTTTTCCTTGATATGCACTCACTCCATTATCAAGCAAGCATGTCTCAAATCAGGTGATGTCTATGAATAGTAGTCTGGTGAATGTCTCCTACACCACTACTTAGTGCATCACGCAGTGTGACCTTCAACTTTGAAATCAAGCCACTGTGTGTAGAATCATTAAAAGCTGTGAATATGGAGAAAGCCAGTAACTTTAAACTTTTCTTCAACAGAGAATAAAGGTCATTATGGATGTCAATTATGATGGCACTGTTAACTAAACTTAACTTTATTCATCACCTAGTTATATCATCTTTCATACCTTCAATTATCCACCAGGATTTCCTGGAATTTACATGCTTCCATGAAATACATTTTCAGATGGAGAGATTCCACTACAATATCCCTAACCACAACCTCCTGCTAGACATCTGTTGATGTTTACTTCATGAAACTGTTTCCTGGAGTACAAAAATGCTCTACTCTTAAGTACTCAAAGAAAACAAAAAGTACTGCACTGATGCACATTAACTGGTAAGAGAAACAGCTGTATTTGCAGAGTGACCAGCCTCTACCCACAGCCCTAATATGGGAAGCATTGCCCCCATAGACCTATTATTCTCGGTCTGTGGTTGGTGCAGCTTGAAGAAAAGACTATATGTAGTAGAACAAAACAAAAATCATATTCCTCACATTCTTCATAATGTCGTAATCTGAGAATGCCCATTAAATATCACCAAGCAATCCTTTCAAACAAGTATTTACACAGGCTTATGAACAACTATTTACACAGGCTTAAGGACAGCAGCATACACAGGCAGAGGAACCATCCTGTGTATGTTAAAGCTAATGTCATTAAGAATTAGGCTATTAGATTATCAAGCTTAACATTGTTTCATAAAGTGTTTGAAGATGATGCCAAGAATGAATAAGTTTGTTTGCTGAAACAGGGTATGACAAGAAGCTTGTGCCTAGGATAGAGCAGGAAGCATCAGCTGATTGTGATATAAGATCTGCTCATATTCTATCTTTGGTTCCTAAAGCCACTATCTTACGTCAGGTAAATTAGCATGTCAGTGAGCACAGAAACAATGATTTTTAGCAATGTTTATTCTCCTGCACATATAGCAGTGATGCTTAAGAGATGAATGATATCACAAAAGAGAACAGGAAAATCTTTTTTTTTTTCTCCTCATTTTGTGTGCCTTCCAGATGAAGGTACGATGCTCCACTTTTCCTTTTGATGTACCCAATACTATCCCTAGGGGTTTAGATGGCAACAATGCTAGGATCCTGAATGAAACACTCCACACCCTGTAAGCCCTCCTCACTCTGGAAAATGTAGACATCTGTCCCATGACCAAGACTTGGTTTAAAGCCTTAGAAAGTACTCCAGCAATGCAAGGTCAGAGTGCCTTCCATACATTTAGACCAATATCAGGAGAGACAGGAACTAAAGTTGGAGGTCTCTTCATCTATGTTAGCAATAAATATACCTCCAGTGTAGCCAGACAGAATGATGCCAGGGAGTTCATCCACATGCAAAGTCCCCTTAGGTTCCTTACCTTATCCTTCCTAGTTAGCTATAAGTCACCATATATGCCCCAAAAGTCTTAAAACTCTTACCTAGACCTATTCCAGGCACTCATCATCCAACCAAATACCCTACTCATAAGTGACTAACTACCATTCTGTACACTGGGAAACATACACTGCCTCAAACTCAGTGGCACAATGTTTCCTGGACTTTGTTATAAACAAGAACACCCTGGACCAGGTAGTGCATGCTCCAACCAGAGGATCAAATATACTGGATCTAGTACTCACCAACATGCACCTCCCTACCCTGTGTGATGCCCTTACTAGAGAGGTTGAATTACAAAGCTGTCTCCTTAGAAATAAAAACTCAGAACTATTATAAGGCAAATTATATCCTTTAAAGTGATATTTTGTCAAAATTTAAGGCTCCCCCTAACCCCACAACCGCAGCTACCTATGCAAAGTTATTCACAGAAACCCTGTACAAACATGTAAATGGCTGCATAAAGGCTGCCATACCTACCATAAATAAAACAAAAACACCCAAAACTAAATACTAGTGGTGAAAGCCCCACCTTAACAGGGCATATAACAAAAAAAAAAAGAAAAAAGTCATGGCCAAAATCAGAAAGATCAACTCCCAAAAAAAGAGAGGAGATCTCTAGTTTAACTAAGCAAACTCAGAGTTCTAAATTAATGCTAGCAAGGTCAAATATGAGGTCAGGATAGCCTCTCAGGCTAAGGATAATCACACAGCTTTTTTAAGCTATGTCTGAAACCTTAAAATTAACACACACATCAAAGTGCTCTTCAACTACAGCCTCAAAACAGGCTATGTACCAAGTGAATGCAGTACCACAACTGTCATCTCACTTCAAAAGGGTAGTCCATCAACCAATCACAGGAACTGAAACCCATGAGTCTGTGTTGTTTGCTCAAAGCTGCAGTGAGTTAAGCCTGTTGCCCTTGTACTATCGTTTTTGCAAATAACTAAAACAACATTTAGGTTCATAGGTAGGTACTAGGCTATTGGCCCTAGGGCCTATAGAAGCCCAGCCAAATGGTACCCTGGCTTTTGCCACCTAAGAAAATTATTTTCCTGTGCCCCTATCAAGCAAAGCCACAGAAGTGATCCCCGGGGCAAATTTCCTATCTCCCATTCAATCATCAAACTTTTTCTTATAGAGTGCTAACGAGGAGCTTTGTTTGATATAGATAGGTAGTTTGTTCCAGAGTATGGGAAGTCTCTGGGACAGGAATCTATCCCTCCAGCATGTTCTGTTTATTATGGTGACAAGGTTTAGGTCCCTAGAGCATGTAGCTCAGAGGGATTGTGATTTCTTTAAGTGGAGCATGTCCAACAGCTCTGGGTTTGACATAGCTTTGTATGTTAGGCAGTGATTGCCTCTGAGTAGACGATATGCGACAGAGTAAAGCTGGAGTTTTTTGAGATGGTCTGTGTAGGGCATCTGTTTGAGGCCAGTAATCCTCTTTGTGAGGTATTTCTGTGGCCTTTCCAGTTGTTGTAGATGTCTTGTGAGGTACATACCAAAAGGGGTGTTGTACTCTATAATGGGTCTAATGAGTGGCGAGTAGAAGGGAACAATGACCTCTTTTTTCCTCGATGAGAAACCTTTTGTGATGAGGTGTGCCACATAGAAGGATTTCCTGACTACTGTGAGGATGTGATTATCAAATGAGATACTACTGTCCGCCTGTGTCCCAAGGTCTCCTATCACACTTTTGTTGTTAAGTAGACTATGTGGTAGTTCATGGGTACAGAGTTTTTACCAAAAGGGATGACGATGCACTTTTTGACATTTAGTTTGAGGCCATGGCTTTGACACCAGGCATCTGTCTCAGTGAGGCCCTTTTGTAGGATGTCCACATCATTCGGAGTTTTGATTATGGCTCCTAGTTTGCAGTCATCTGTGGACTTTGTTAGCCAAAGACCTTCTGTGTTGATCTGTACTTCAGAGAAGTAGATACCAAACAGGAGAGGACCTAGGACTGAACCCTGTGGTACTCCACTTGTCACTGGTCTGAAGTTGGATTTAGAGTCTGCTACTTTCTCAGTGTTGGTTCTATCAGTGAGCCAGTTGGCAATCCATCTTTTGACATAGGGATTTAGACCTAGTTTAGTGAGTTTATCTATAATTCCAGAGTGGGGGGTGTTGTCAAAAGCCTTGGCGAGATCTAGATATGGTGTGAACCACCTAACCCTCATCGACGGCTTTGGTGACCACTTCAAAGAAGTCTATCAGGTTTAGGAGACATGATCTGTCTTTTACAAACCCGAACTGGGTAGGGTCCAGAGTTTGGAGATTACCAATGTCATTGTTTATAAGTTCCATGATGATACATTCAGTTCCAAAGACATGCATCTGGAGCATTTTTCCCCGGGCCTCCGCTGAAAACAGGCTCTGTGGAACCTAGTCGGACTTTCCCGGTCAACAAATGATAAATAAATAAATAAATAAATAAAAGTAGCCTTGCAGACCAGGCTCGTCAGGCTAATGGGGCGGTAGTTCCCAGAGTCCGTGGTGGCTCCCCCTTTGTGGAGTGGAATAACCATTGCTGTGCACCATTCAGTGGGCACAAAGCCTGAGGTGAGGCTATGATTGAACGTGGTACTTAGGTGGGGTGCCAGTTCATTCAATATTTCATATAGAATGCAGCCTGGGTTGTTGTCAGGTCCCATGGATGCTGTGTGCTTGGCTTTGGAGAGTGTGTTTTTTTACCTGTGCAGCCGTGATTACAGGAACTTTGCATTCTTCCAGTATAGAGATGGGTCCTTTAAGGGGTGAGAGAGGGGTTAAGTTAGCACTGAACATATCTGCCAAGATGTTGGCAATATCAGTTGGTTCTATAAATTTAGTAACATTGTGCTTTAACTCAGAGACGATCTGAGTGTTGCCATTGAGATTCTTGACATAGCTATAGAATGCTTTGTGGTTGTCTTTAGAATCAGTGGCGATTTTGTTTTCATAACTAGCTTTGGAGGATTTTATGAGGGATCTCAGCTTCTTACTGAGGCTGACCATGGAGTTCCTCCAATCATGGGATTTTTTGACCGGATAATTTGAACTCCTTGCTGCATATCTGTTTGTTTAAACCGTGCAACTGTATTTTACTGCATTTTTAGATTGTCAGCTAACTGAATTCCTCTTACAAATGTAATTACTGTTCATCTGCTTGTTCTGCTCATTTTACTTGTTGCTGCAGTTGAAAAACCCTAGCATAGACTATGTTCAGAGTTACTGAATCTAGTACTGTTTGTAACCTTTAGAGCTTGTAAAACAGCTAATTTTTTGTCTGGAGGGGCCCAGCTGTGCCCTTGTGGATGAAGATATCATTTGGTCTTATCTAGCTACAATTACTGTTGCATGGCTTTGTTTAGGGTGTTTTGATTGGATACTTTGAACTTTGGCTAGCTCCTGTTTTTCTGCTTTAAGTAGCCAGTGTTTGAACCGGTGTGTGCTTGTTTGCTCAAAGCTGCAGCGAGTTAAAGGAGAACCGCATACACAGACTTAAAAATACACATTTATTTCATCATGACTTGGTGTTTCCTACATTTTAACACCACTCTCGGACTATTTACCTCTGGGAATGTTTGGGGTTATCAAGAATTACTAGAGAATCATTCCAAGATGGCCGCCGACTAGTCTAGTCCTTACTCTCTGAGCTCCTCTCAGCTATTTAACTTTTGTTTTTTTTTACAACTTTATAACAACCTTTTTCCTCAAATTTTTATACTAAAAGATTTTATAAATCTTTTTCTACGCATTTGGATTATTTTTTCTTCTGGACTTATTATCCTGGGATTTATTTTACCTCAGAACATTCTTGGCCTCTCTGCTGCTGGGACTCCTACTGCTCCAGTCTGTTCCTGGTTCCTGGTATCCTGTTGACTGCATTCCATTTCTGGGCATGGCTACAAAATCTGACTCCATGGAGACTCAGCCTACAAAGGCCAAACATACTTCAATGCTCTCTCCTGAAAAAGATTCAGGTTCAAAAAGACTGAAATCATCTAGACAACCTACAGAAACTATTAATGTAAGTAATAAAGATTTAAATGGCTCAAATTTCCTTTTAGAAGAACTAAAAATAGCATTAAAACCAATCCAAAGTGCTATACAAAACTTTTCAGAACAGTTTACAGACTTTAGTAAATCTTTAAAGCAAATAAATGATAGTATTGTTACTATTGAAAATAAACTCTTAGCTTTGGAAGTTAAAACAGACTTATTGGAAAGTGACTTTAAATCTAGAGATAAAACTATTTCAGATTTACAAGCTAAAATATTGGATCTGGAAGCCAGGAGTCGAAGAAATAACATCATTATTCGTGGTTTACCTGAATCTTATGACAATAAAAACTTGTTATCTGTGACTAAAAATATCTTTGAAACACTGTTAAATTGTGAAGCTTCTTCAAAATCTATAATTGTAGAGAGAGCACACAGAGCACTGCGTACAAAGCAAGATTCTTCCACACCAAGGTTAATTTATACTAAGTTACTAAACTTTCAAGACACTTTCCAGATCCTAGAAACTGCTAAAACAAAGAAACAATTCATATGGAAATCTCACAAACTATCATTTTCCCAAGATCTTCCTGCACAGATCAAATTAAATAGACAAAAACTGGCCCCCTATTGTGCTGACTTGATAAAAAGAGGGATTAGATTTGAATGGCTTATCCTAATACCTTGTCTTTCACAGCTAATGACAAAAGATTTGTATGTTCAGATCCTAAAGATGCAAAAGACATTTTTCTTAAAACATTTAAAAAGCTTCCTGACACTGTATCTTAATATTCTACTGTTAAAGAACTACAATAAGGTTTGATTTTTCATTTCTTTACTCTGACAGTATTTGTGTTACATGATTTGTAATTCTGGTGTGACATAATTATATTAGCTTAAGAACTTGTCATGTAATTTACACATGATAGATTTGGTGTGACAGTGTGCAGTGACAGGATATATGCTTGTTAGATTTGTGTGGATTAATAGAAGCATTTAAATTGCTGTATTTACTTCTTTCTCTTTCTCTCACATATGCTTGCTGTGTAAATAGATAATATGTTAATTTTACTACAAGCTTTTGAGTTACAGCCTTCTGTGTAAGCTAAATGATTTTTGGAGGAAAAACATTCCATCTCAACATTCTAGCAAGAAAATCTTCCCCTCAGAGTTCCAGCTGATGCTCTGCATGAACATGCACACACTACAGTCTCTCTGAGATCGATGGTGATGTCATCATTTGTGAGGAAAGAAGGACAGTTTCAAATACACAAGTCTGCTTGTTTTCAACAAATATTCAATAGTGCTAACTTTTTAATAGATCTGGCTATTATTTAAAGCGTTTTCTCTTCATAAATGAAGGTTGCTTTTAAAATTTAAACAGATTCATGTCACATAATATATTCAGTGACTTTTAGTGTGTCTGCATGACTTCAAAGCAAGCTGCTACTTTCATAAAGCAGAGTGAACATGTTTCTGGAAACAAATGAACAGGTTAGTTTTATATATTAAAATTCTAAAGGATGTGTAAGGAAATGAACATATTTTCCTATTCAGAATATTTTTTCATACAATATTTTATATTATACTGAAGTGTTTAATTTGACAAATGTTACAAAGTATACCTGTTCATATGAAAGTTTCATGTTCTTTCTATTCTCTGCTCTCTTTCTTCTCAGAGACTGGATGTGATATTTATGATTAGTAGTTTATGTTTAAGAAAGCCTTTACTTATTTGAAAGGTTTGAAATAACTATCTTTAAACATGATTAGCTGAATCTACCTGTATATATTTAAGCCCTTAGATTTACTGCATTTAGCTTGCTTGTTTCTGTTTTAATTAGATGTTCAAAATGTTTACTTTAAAAGCCTTGTCTTTTCATGCTGTTTTGCTATGTTACATCTATAGCTTAGAAGAATAGTATAGCTACATAACCTAACAGAGTCATTAGTAAAATATTCAAAAAGTAGATTTAAAATTATATGTATGCACATTGTTGTACATTCAGTCCAATATATATGATGCTGTTTAAGTTACTATTTAATAATATAATTATACTTTATTCATGTATATTAACTAGTGTTAAAACCTTACAGCTTATAATATTTCATTTTGAATAGTTCCTGTACTACTATTATCTAGTTAATAGATGCATCTCCAGACTGAATTGTTTTCATTTTGAGATATGGTTGCTTGGTAGTTGTTTTTGCTTTATTTGAACTATAACTAAATACTCATTCTACAGGTATTAGTGCTTTTATCATACTAATGGTCATGTTGATTAATGAAATTATCACTAAAGTACTAAAGAAGGTTCAATAGATAGTGCATGACTATTATCTTTAGTTCAGTAATGCTATGCTTATTTACTTATATTATAATGTTACCAGTTGGTTTTGTTATACTTATATATGTTATCTTACATATCTTTCAGTTTTAATTGTATTACTTCTTATGATAGAGTGTTCTAGTTAAGCAGAGTGTGATTTATTTATTATTTACTTGTTTCTCTTTCTCTTGAAATACTTGAGGAAATACATTTAATCACTATAAATTTCATTTTAAGGATAGGAGATTAGATATAGATTAGTATTAGAAGTAGGGATTAAGCATGTTGGACGTCTTGAAATTAGTTAATTTTGTATATATTTTCAGTAGTATTACTCGGACTTTATGTTATGTTAGGCTTCCTTTGAGTAATTTGTATTCTAACTTGAGGTTATTATTATCTATAATTACAATGTTTTTTTTATGTTCTTCTGCTCTTCCTTTATCACAGGGGGATTGGTGGGTAGGCACTAGGGTTAGGATAAAGGTCATTATTATACATTTCATGGTTCGTATAAAACCTTTTTTCTTTTTTTTTTCAACAAATGTTATTTGATGACTTGCTTGATTACTTAAAGACTGTTTTTTCTTTTATTTTTTTTCTTCTTCTTTTTAATATTGTGTTGGATTTGCACCTTGAGTTCACTTTTATAGCATCAATAATGATTATACTTGTAGAATATGCCTGTTGACATAATTTTAGATTCTTGGAATGTTAGAGGCATTCAAGATAAAGCGAAAAAGTCACTATTATTTCATATGATCTTTAAATCACAGGCTAACATTTGTTTTATTCAAGAGACCCATATTTCATGTATTGATTGGAATAAAGAGTTAAAAAAAATGGATCAAAAAGATTATAGCTTCAGGTGACTCATCTAACTCCAGAGGTGTAGCTATAATCATTAAACAAAAATTCATTGGGAATATTATTGATGAGAAATTTGATGATGAGGGAGGTGGTGCTTATTTACGCTTGTATTGCTGGTATGGACAAACCTTTATAAATTTTAAATCTATATCGGCCATGTAATTCACAACATTTGTTCATTTTAAAATTTACAATATTCTTGCATCCTATAAGGATCATCATATTATAGTGGGTGGTGACTGGAATGCAGTTATAAACCCTGTAATTGATCGTTCAGCTCCACTGTCACCTATAATCTTCAATCTACTCTGGCTATAAATGATTTGATGACAGAATATAATTTAATAGATCCCCTCCGCACTGTTAAAAGTATAAACAAGAATGATATATATACTTATTATTCTAAGTGCTATCATTCGTGGTCCAGATTAGACTTCTTTCTAATTTCAGATTATATTTTAAAATATATTGTGGACTTTACTACAGAACCCAGATTCTTTTCGGATCACTCAAGAATTTCACTAAAATTGAACATAAAACCCAATATCAAAAATAAAACTATGTTTAATAAGTGGACCTTAAATAATAACTTATTGTCAAATGAAGATATTTGCAAACAAACTTCAGAAATCCTAAATGAAATGGTGAATAGTCTTGAATCATCTGACATTCCTTATGACATACAATGGGCTGCATGTAAAGCAAGATTAAGAGGTTTATTTATTAGTAAAGCTGCTTTTTCAAAAAACAATACTTTAAGAAAGAGGAATTCTTAAAATCAAGAATTTCTTCATTGGAAAATCATCTTAGTCTGAACTATGATGCTACTTTAGAAAAACAAATTTTTGATTGTCAGAAAGATTTAATTCTGCTTCACCAAAATAACCTCTCCTTAGCTGAACAAAAGCTACTTGCTTCATATTCAGAGTGGGCCCAGGTTCCATCTAAATTGTTAGCGAGAATTATTAAAGTTAACTTCAGAAATCCAAATATTACATCTTTATCTTATAATAACAGATCATATAATACTGATGAAGAGATTATTCAACTTTTCACCTCTCTTTACACTGAGTTATATTCAGGTTCTTCTAATTCTGTTAAAGATAATCAATCAAAATTCTTTTTAGACTCTTTGCAGTTCTCTAAACTTAATGATAATCAGCAAAAACTACTTTCTACCCCTATATCGGTACAAGAAATCTCGGATTCAATAGATAATCTTAAATTGGGTAAATCTCCGGGACCTGATGGTTTTACTCCAGAATTTTTCAAAACTTTCAAATTGGTAGTTCTTCCCTTTCTATTTAAAGTTTACAATCACATAAGAGTTAATGATATCTCAGATATTCATTGGAACACATCTAAAACCATTCTAATTCTAAAAAATAATAAAGATAAATCTGACCCAGTAAATTATAGACCAATTTCTTTAATTAACGTGGATATTAAGATTCTGTCATCTATTCTGGCTAACAGATTGAAACGGATTTTACCCTCAATTATCTCGTCAGATCAATCAGGTTTTATGTCTCAGAGACATGCTTGGGATAATACTCTATCTTTAGAGACTATACTTCATCTCATTAAGAAAAATCCAAACCCTATATATGCTTTGATTATAGATGCATCAAATGCCTTTGACAGAGTATGTTGGAACTTTCTATTTCAAACTATGTTATGTTTTAATATTCCCTTATTCTTTTAAAAGTTTTATACAAGAATATGTTTACTAGACTATACATTAATGGTCAATTTTCTGCTCTGATAAAGATCACTAAAGGAACAAGACAGGGTTGTCCATTGTCCCCTTTTCTTTTCAACATTTATTTAGAACCTTTGCTATTGTTTATTACTCAAAATACTTTTCATAACATCCCTAGAATTCTTAATACTAATATTCATTTCTCTGCTTTTTGGATGATTTAGTAATCTACTTTCAAACTCCATTATCTGATTACAGAAAAATAATGAATTCTATTGATTATTTTTCTTTGGTTTCCAACTATCTTTTAAATTCTACAAAAACTCATATTTTTCCCTTAAATCATTTAGCACACAAATCTTTTTGTTTCCAGGCGATCATTTTCAGTTTACTTATAATATAAAATATTTAGGAATCAATTTAGAACACAATAATAGATCTTCCTTTCAAAATAATATTAATAAATTATGGAACTCTATATTGTCTGATATGGACAGATGGAAGCATCTAAACCTTTCATTTCTTTCAAGGGTGGCCATTATTAAAATGAATATTCTGCCTAAATTTCTTTACCAATTCTCATCATCTGATCAGATAATTTCAAAAATTTTTTTGAGTCTGTAAATAAAGCTTTGGCAAAATTCATATGGTTCCCTAAATCTGTTAGAATTTCCTATTCTAGATTGGCATTTTCGAAGGACAAGGGAGGTTTGGGTTTACCTAATCTTTATCTCTATTATTTGATTGTCTCATCCAATAAACTTCTTACTATCTCTAAATTCAATAACACTTCTTATCCAAATCACTCTTTATGGATAAAATTATGGTATAATTATGTCATTTCTAATAATTTAAATCCTGAAGCTATGCCCTTTATCTCTCTGGATAGTTTATTTATTAAAAATATATCTACAGTATTTAAACAAAAGATTAGAGATTTCCAAACCTTACTCAAAATGTGTAAACTAGAAAAGATCTCGCACCATGTTCAGCCAATTCATCTAAACCCGAATATATTATTGGACAATAAACTTTTGAACTTAACAAACTATCCTTTAATTAAAAATCTAAAAGTAGGAGATGTTTTGAAATATCTTGACTTGCCTTTATCTGACTGGCGTAAGTTATTGAAAGTAAACTGGAATTACTCACCAATTCTTACACAACTAAGAGCAATAATTAAAAACAAATTTGTATGTCTGGTCCCCATAGACTCACAATTGAAAAACCTTAACACGATTATCAAAATACTTTCATCATCTGATAAAATGCTCTCAAACTCATATAAATTAATTAATTCTTTAATGATGGACCACAACTGTCTTTTATCTAATGTTTGGTTGAATTATAATTCCCAATTGTCAGAATCTCAGAAAGTCCTGGCTATTAGACACACTAAGGAATTTATCCCTTTTAAAAATTAGCATACACACAATTAATGATTAATAATGATGCCTACTTTACCCCAATCAAATTAAACAAATTTAACCCAAATAAGTCCCCTTCGTGTTCATGCTGTTCTCATCCCCAAGCAGACCTCCTTCATATTCTATGGTATTGTCATTTTCTCACAGATTGTGGACATCTTTGAAAGTCAGACTGCAGAAAATGGGATATCAAAAATCCACGTTGGCGTGGGAATTTGCTATTCTACATATTCCATTGATCCATCTTTCAAAAGTTGATATTCATGTTATCATTTTTATTTGCTCATTACTAAAACTTTATATAATACAAAATTGGATTGATCGTTCTAAATTAAAATGGGTTACTTTCCAGAAAATGGCTTTTAAATTTATTGATGCTCAAAGATACTTAGGTGGGAGTCCAAAAAAAAAAAGCTATTAGAAAGGTTGTGTTAGAAAAGGTTCTAAACATATTAAATAGTTAATGTTAAATATATATATATATATATTTTTTTCTCTCTCAGGTTGCCTAATTTGTATATAGTGTACATATGGTGTATGTTTTATTTCTAAATAATTTATCAAAATCTCAGGAAGGTTGTTATCACTAGATGATTTGTTATATGTTCATTTATGCCTTCTTGTTATGTATAATATTTTAATTGTCTTGCTATTCATATAATTAATAAAAAATATTTTGAGAAAAAAAAAGAATTACTAGAGAATCATCATATAATCTGTACAGAAGATTCTATAGGAATGAGAACTGTACTAATTGCTTCTCTGACAGAGTAGCTGATGCTTGTAACAGACTACTAAATTACATTAAAGCAAGTACTAGTTTACATATTTTTAAGAACAGCCTGGACATTTATTATGGGAACAAGTGTTTTGGTTTATTGGCAAGCTAAAACGGCATTAATTTCCATGCTTGAAACACTTGTATGTATGCATGTATGTATGTAGTTACAGGTTTTTAAATAATTTTATATGTAATTTCTGAATCTGACCACATGGGGTCTGGCATCTTGAAGTAATTCTGATTGTTTAGTCTGCCTGTAAATATCCCGCAATGTAGTGCTTGTCTCTAAAAAATTACATCACACAGGCCTCTTTCTTCCTAAAGCTCCTGTCACTTGATTGATCTTACTGCTGTCTTTCAGTCAATTTTAAGTAACATTTCATGCTGTTTAATGACTACTTAAAACACAAACAGTGCAAATGCCACAGAACAGACTTTCAAAGTGCTTTTTGCTGCTGCTTCTTTTTAGAATGGCTAAATTATTGTCTTTTGTGTAGCCTGAGTTGTACTACTTTGACTCATCTCCCATTGCCCTTCACACCTAACTTCCCTTAGTTGTCAAAGTGCTAAGGGGCATTTCTGCTGTTACCTGCTGTGATTGACAGCTCACAGCAGGAGACTTGACTCATGTACTGTTTCCTTGTTCTAGCCTTTACTTTCTGTATGGGCAGGAGAAGGACCAGGGAGCTCTGGCATCACAACATGGGTGAGTTTTTAGGACAGTCTATGTGATGCTAGTTTGGGGAGGGAATTAGCCAGAAAACTACCTGTATTCATTGGCCTTGACATCAATGAATTAGAGACCGCAACAAGCTTTTCCAGGGTGGGATAAAAGTTTTTTTTTTGAAAGTGAAATCAACACAGTACAGTAAATTACTGCTCTAGTAGAGAGAAACAGTTGACTTAAAATATTTTAAATGCTGTATAGTTGTCTATTCATAGCAGGGAAAGTAAATAAGGAGAAAAAAGTCAGAGAAGTTGAGGGTTTAATAACAGAATCCCATTGTTGTCCTTGTTCTACTGTTTTCCAAATACATGCTGAGAGACTACAAAAGACAAGTGCTTATTTTCAACATTTTTCTGCACTCTTCTGATTAACTAAAACAAAATATGCTGCACCTGGGGTTAGCTACATGAACTGGAGTGCTTCTAAGACCATCTGGAAATTGTAAAGTTGATACAAGTATATTTTTTGGATTTGCTCTTTTTCAGTGATATTTAACATTCCTATGCTTCATTTATTTATCGGCCTGCACTTGTTAAAGAAATTCTATCTTTTTGTTACTGTACTGCTTTTAGGTTGTTGTTTTAACAGTATTCTGCAAAGTCTGTGTTTTGTGAACATATCTGAGGGTAAATGAACTTTAGTGCAGGAATCCTTTTCTGATCTGATTCTGTATCCATTTTATTTATCCCACACACTTGACCAACTGTTGTTGCATTCTTAAAACCTGGTGGCTTTTGAGTTGCCCACCTCTACTATAAATTTGATATTGACACTCCTTCCAGCACCATTTTATCAATTCATTCTACTGACTACAGTGAGATTATTTGGGAAGGCCCATCACCTCATTTTTCTTAACCTTAAATTATCTTCTGTTGCCTCCCTTTCTGCTTAACTAAAAAAATACACTTTATCCAGCTGCTTTTACTGTATTTGTCTCCTTCTACTTTACTGCTTTATTTTGTTTTTGCTGCTTGCTGTTAAAAGCTTTCAATTGCATTTATTACTGCCTATTAGTAGCCTGATTAAACTGTAAATGTTACTCTAAGTCTCTCAGTTTTGGTTTAAGGACTTGGGCTTCAGGTCCATTATTTTACATTACCAAGGTTTGTGGCCTAACCTCTTGTGGGAGGAGAGGGTAGCCTCTGCCCTTCTGAGCTGGGAATTGTTGAGTGAAGGCTTATTATGCTTGTTGTTCTAAGTGTTTTTATTCCAGTTTAAGCACTTGGGTTCCAAACCAGTTATTTTACATTAGGAAGATTTGTTGTCTAAACTGCTGTGGAAGGAGAGGATAGCCTACACACTTCCAAGCTGGGAACTGGGGTCTATATCATATAGCTGAAGCTTTACGTAATTGAATACCTAAAGCTCGACACCTAAACAGCGAAAGCTAAAAACTTCGAAAGGCCACTTCCGCTAATTTTTTCTTAGGGAAAAAATTTGCTTGGCCGTTATTGGGAATCTGCCCTTTTCTACACTGTAGAGTGATCTTGGAGTTGGCATATTTAGGTGGGGGGTACAGACACCCACATGGGGGGTAAGGGAAGTAAAGTCCCCCACTCAATTAGAGTTTGAAAGTTTTTTTTTGTCTGGCCAAGTGATTTTTTTCCCTATGAAAAAATTCACAGAAGTGGCCATTTGTGGTTTACAGCTTTCGCTGTTTAGGTGTCAAGCATTAGGTATTCGATTACCTAAAGCTTTGATTATCTAACATATACCCGGGAATTGCTGGTTGAAGGCTCATTGTGTCTGTTTTCTGAAAATGTCTTAGTTCTGTTTTAAGGAAGATGTTTGTGGTCTAAACCTTTGTGGCAGGAGTGGATAGCCCACACCCTTCCAAGCTGGGTATTGCTGGTTAAAGGCTCATTGCGTCTGTTTTCTGAAGTGTCTTATTTCTGGCTTAAGCACATGGGCTCTAAAACCAGTTGGTTTACATTAGGAATTTTGTGTTAATACACCCCTCTAAGCAGGGAATTGCTGCTGCATTACTGCTTTATTATTTTTTTTTTTTTTTGCTGTTGGAACAAAGATTTTATGCACCTTGAATTTCTAGTACTACTGAATTTTATAGCATATGATTGCTGAATCTAGACTGTTTGAGATCACTTGAACATTAAAACTGGCTCTTCACTGAGATACTGAAATATCTGAGGCATTGTTGCTTCCAACTTTCTATACATGCCTGATTTTGCTCTTATATTGCACCTTTTAATTTGTATTGTCATTCTACTGTCTGTTTCAATTGTCTGAACTGTTTTTTGCACATTTTACTGCAGTTCAGCTACAGCATAGCCCAGTTCCAGGTTTGCTGTTTCTGGGTCTGTTTTGTAACTTTTGAGCATCAATTTCAAGCCATTTTTGCTGATGAAGGCCCTTCTGCACCCTTGTAGGAGGAGAGTATTGTCCCATCTAATTGAGGATGGTTGGACTAGAGGTCAGATAGAGTGTGCTTATTGGCTAGTTTGAGTTAAAAGGGTTATTTCTTGTTTTATTTAAGCCCCACTTTTGTGCTCGTTTGCGTGTAGTACTCCATTGTGCACTACTGCATAATGGTGGTTACCATTGGTGGTTTTAGACGCAAATATTTTGCTGGTTAAATTTTCCATTAACACTTTGCTTATGGTCCTCCAGAGTTTTTTTTTCGTGGTCCTGCTCTACTGCCACCAGTTGGAAAACTAAGCCTAGCCTCAGAAGTATCAACACACCTCTCACCTACTAGCCATTCCTACTGTGACCTTTTTTCCTGCCCATATAAATTTACCTAACATTATGAATGGACAATTTGCCACAGTTTCTCCAGCCAGTTTGGTTGATATGGGCATCCTGAGGCAGTGTAGCCACTGCCTCATGTTCAGTGACAACTCTCTACTCCCAGTCCGCACAAACTCAACATGTGAGAGATGCAACTATATCAAGAACCTTGAATCCATGCTGTCTCACACACCACTCTGTACATTTGACAATGAGTGGGTTGTCAGCATGCACACCTCACCTCATACTCTGCCCAAACCAATATCACCATACCTACATATGCGGAGGTCCTCACCAGAAACATACCTAAATACCAGAGAGCTCCCAAACACAAATACAAGTATGCCACACATAATACTTCCTCTGCAGAACACAAAACACATAATAGCTCATGCACCAGTCTCTCCTCTGTCAAGCCCTTAAGGCAAAACCAAACATACTAGTCATAGGGGATTCCATCGTGAGACACAAAGATGTCAGTCTCACCAGGTTGAATTAGGAAAAGGTCAAAATCATTGTCTGTCAGGTGCCAGGATACACCATATCAAACATGAACTCAAGTCTCTTAACAAAAGGTACTGTTATGACTCAGTCATAGTCCATGTTAGTGTGAACCACTTGAGATGTACCCTTCTGGACTATAAGAAGAGAGACGTTAGTGAGGTCTCAGACTAAGTATCTCAGGAAGGTATGTCCCTAGCCTTAAGCAGCATTTTACAATCACCTAGAATGATGCCTCAATACAAACAGAAAATAATTCTCATCAATAACTGGTTTAATTTCTAGCATCATTCTAAGAGGATCAATCTGTCAGCCTGGGATGACATGATTGACAGACCTTGATGCTTTGTCAGAGATGGTCTTCACCTGTCACCCATGAGATTTTGGCTACTGGCTAACGCATTTTTGTCACCCCAAAAGTGCATTTTATTAGGCAGTATCTCAATGATAAAATTCCCAGTGTAAAAACTCCATCTAAAAGCTACCTCGAGGTTATGCTGCTAAACTCTAGGAATCTTAATACAAAACTGCACGCACTGGAAGCAGTCCTCACCTTGGAAGACAAAGAGATTTATGCAGTCACAAAGACCTGGTTTAAGGCTGTGGAAAGCACAACAACCAAACCAGGATACACCTCCTTCCCCATGTTCAGACCACAAACTGAAGGCCTGAAAACTAAAGGATGCGGTTTATCAATATTCATTAAAGGTAAATACACTTCCAGATTTGTTAAACAGTCTGATTCCCTGGAGATACTTTAGGTGCAATGAACTGTTTGTAGTACACCTGCTCAAGTCATTGCCAGCTACAAGACCCCCTCCATGAATCAGGACATCCACTCTGCCTGTTTGGATATACTTGAGTCTATCAAGATACATCCAAACACCATGGTTTTGGGTGACTTTAAATACCCATGCATTGACTGGGTAAATTACTCATGCTCAAACTCACTTGCCCAAAGGTTCCTTGATTTCGTTAACTTCAATGCCCTGGACCAGCTTTGGGGGACCACTGTAGCACCTCTACTGTGAGGTCTTCCCTGGTGAGATCCGACCACAAATCTGTCTCATTTGAAGTAACTTTCACAGCTGCCCCCCCAGCAGCAACTAAACTAATAAACTTTTCAAAGCAGATTATAACTTCTTATGGGATGGTATAAATAGCTTCACTGCACCTGCCCCAAGTTCTGCACCAATGCTTTATACAAACACCTGTATAACTGCATCGGCCCATCCGTATGTGATAGGACCAAAACAAGTTCCTCAAGGAAGAGCAAACCTGCCTGGTGGACGACTGCTATTAACAGTCTTCACAATAAGAGGAAGAAATTGCTATCTAAGAGTAAGAGGGAGTGAACCCTAAACTGAAAACACTCCTCCTCAGCTTAAACAAGCAAATAATAATTCTTGTGAAGTCCTCCAAATCCAAATTAGCTTACTCAACTAAAGACAACCATAAGGCATTCTTTAGTTACATCCGTAACCTAAAATAAAAGACCCAGATTTGTGCCGAACTGGCAGTTAATGATATCACATATACTGAGCCTGTGGCCATAGCCAACCTGCTGGCTGACAGGTGCTGTGAAAACTGCACTCCCCTGTCCTCACCATACTTACCCCGTGACATCCCTACCACTTGTCCCCTACCTTGTATCGTTAAAGAGCAGTTCGTAAATGCCCGCTCTAAGGCCAAAAGCACAGCATCTATGGGACCTGATAACATCCCAGGCTGCGTCCTACACGGGCTCCAACAAGAAGTAGCAACACCATTGGGGACTCTTTTCAATCATAGTCTAAGCACCGGCTTTGTCCCAGCTGAATGGCAAATGGCCACTGTTATTCCCTTGCACAAAGGTGGTGCTTCCACTGACCCCAGGAACTGTAGACCTATTAACCTGACTAGCCTTATATGGAAGGCCATGGAGCAAATCATCATGGACCTTATCAACAAAGATATAGGTAATCTCCAAACACTTGAACCTACTCAGTTTGGATTTGTCAAAGGGAGAACATGCCTGTTAAACCTGTTGGACTTCATCGGGACAGTCATCAAGGTCCTAGAAGAGGGGAAATCTGTGCATACGGCCTACATAGACTTAGCCAAGGCATTTGACACCATCCCCCACACAGGCATCATTGACAAACTCATCCAGCTAGGTATCAACTCTTGTATCATTATATGGGTCACTAACTGGCTCAATGATAGAACCCATATAGTCACAATAAGAGATCCCACCTCCAACAGCAGACCTGTAACCAGTGGTGTTCCACAAAGATCAGTCCTGGGAACTCTACTTTTTGGAATCTTTTAATCCAAAGAACAAGCAAAAACTAAAGGTCTGTGGCTGATAAAGCTTGCTGATGACTGAAAAATGGGAGCTGTTATAGAATCTCCAAATGATGTCAACATCTTACAGAGGGTCTTTCACAAACAAATGATTGGTGCCAAAGTCATGGCCTTAAACTCAATGCAAAAAATGTATCATTGTCCTTTTTGATCAGGGTGGTGCTCCTGCTAACTACCACATCAACAGCAACACCTTAAGTATGCACTCAGTGGTGAGATACCTGGGCACGCAGGTTGACCGCAACCTTACCTTTGACCACCATGCCTAAACAGTGGTAAGAAGGGCATTCTATATAGCTCATCCTTTATGTTAGGGCATTTACTCCAAAAAAAAAGAAGTTATAACCTCCCTGTACTCTTCCCTTATCAGGCCAATAATCGACTATAATGCCACTTTTGGTATGTACCTTTCCAAGCACCTGCAGCAATTGGAAAGACCACAAAGGTTTCTCACAAGAAAAATTCAAGGCCTTCAGCATCTGTCCTATGTGGATCATTTAAAATCACTGTCACTTTATCCTGTTTCATACAGACTACTCAGAGGTGATTTTTGCCTTGCACACAAGGCAATTTCTGACCCTGCTTTATTAGAAATGCTGCATCTCTGCAAGTCAAACGATACATGGGTTACTTGCTCTAAAGACCTTAAGCTGAAATGTGACATGAATAGAACCTACTGGAGAGCAGATTTCTCTCCCAGATGTTACCACACCTTTGGAACAGATTTCATGTCAAACAGAGTACCTCATTAGCCCTCTTCAAATGCAATCTGGATGTTGGATAGGTAATAGTAAATTCATCCTGGGATTCCACCTGTGTTCCTCTTGGACATGGCAACAGGTGTGGTTCTGGAAATAAGGTTGGAACTTGGCTAGGCTTATAAGGGCCATAGGGCCATTAGCCTAGTAACTTCCTATGATCCTAATATGCAAAGTCATGAAAATGATTAACAAAGACATTGGCAGCCTAGAGACACTAGATCCATCCCAATACACTCACGAAAATCAGCAACAGTTCACAGTTCACAAACACATACCAACACCAAAGCCAGTAATTCTTCTTTATTACGATCTGGTACCTCAGCCTTTCGCCTTCAAAGGATCATAAGTACAATGTGCTACCAACAGTATTTATACATAAAAATCATGTTGATTAGCACTAATTATTCTATTAATTCAATTAATTAACTAATTCATCAATCAAGTCTTAAAATGATCACATAACATTTTTTTCTTGTTTTTCTAAAATGCCTTCAAGTCATATATCAAAGTGCACATAGTGTATAATATAATATAAAATATAATGCATCTTAATATCAAAACCATAATCAACAATTTTATCCTATCAAAAATGTTAATAATAGTGTCTTATATTTATTAATATTACTCATTAAATACTTAATTCCAAATTTAATCCATAAGGCTTTAATGTGTTATATTTCAAAATCATTCTGGTTTCTAATTCAAGTAGTTTTTGAATATAAATTCCCCCACTTTCAGAACAAAATGGTTTACCCAAAATACAAAACTTCAAACTATCTGGGCAACCATTATGTTTTTCAAAGAAATGTTTGGTCACGGGACTGGTTTCACTCTGATTTCTTATGTCTCTTAAGTGTTCCAAGATGCGAATTCGAACCATCCTTTTTGTTTGCCCTATGTACCAAGTATTGGCACAAGAGCAGCCCAAAATGTATACCACCCCTACTGATTTGCAATTAAAATGATATTTTGGAGAGAATGTAACATCATTAATTTCAGTAATATTACTGACCCTTCCACACACACTGCAGTGGCCACACGAATAAGTACCTAAAGGAAGACTCCCTCTTTCATCATCACCTCTTTTAAAGAAGTTATAATTCAATAACTCCTTCAGACTTTTCCCTTTCTTATAAGAAAAAGTTTTATGTTTGGGAAACAAATGACCTATGTTCTCATCCTCATGAATTAAATACCAATATTTCCTCACAATTTTAGTTAATTCTTTAGATAAGGGAGAGAATTTTGTAACAAAAAATAGTTTTACTTCATTACTTTTTTCTTCTTCATTATTTATTTCTCTCATCCTAAATACTGAAGAGTTCTGTCTATCCTGTCTACCTTTCAATTTTCGATATTCATTATAATCCATAATGCCTAATATTTTATTTTTGCATGTTAATAAATTATCTTTATTATAACCCCTCAATTAATCTTGATTCAACATTATTTAATTCATTATATCTCTCATTTTCATCACTGGTATGGTCAAAAATTCTCTGAAATTCACCAAAGGGTAATGACCATATCAAATGTTCAGGATGCATGCTCTCTGCATGTAAGAACATATTTACAGAAGTGTCTTTCCTGAAAGGTCTAAACCCAATAATTTCATCTTTATGAAATAATGTTATGTCTAAGAAATTAATCTTGTCCCTATTATATTCACAATAGAAGGTCAAACCATGATCATTGTTATTTAATTCATCCAAAAATTCAGTGATATCACCACTACATATCAATAGAAGGTCATCAATAAATCGCTTATAGATTATCACATTCTTTTGATAAAAAGAAGTAGAATAGATATATAACTTCTCAAAAAATCCCAATACATAATGGCATATGAGGGCGCAAATGCAGCCCCCATAGCCGTTCCTTTTAATTGAAGAAAAAAATCATTATTAAAACAGAAGTAGTTATGGGAAAGGCAAAATTCTAACATTTGTATCAAAAAAGTAGTTCTAGGTCCATCTCCCAACATATCCTGGACAGCTTCAAGCCCCCATCTTTTGTTAATATTTGTATATAATGACTTCACATCTATAGTTACCCAGTAATAATTATTACTCCATTTAACATGAGAAAGTTTATTTAATAAATCCTGAGTATTTAAGATGTGAGCTGTAACTTTCGATAGATGGCCTTTTAAATGGAAATCCAAGAAAATATTGACATTACTGAGGAATGAGCCTATTCCTGACACTATTGGCCTGCCAGGCGGCTTTTCTAAACATTTGTGCACTTTTGGTAGAGCATAGAATATTGGTGTCATAGGTTTTTTGATGAACAGTTTCCCCCCGTTACTATGGCTAAAAAAACCAAGACGTTCCCCTCTTTCCAATAGATTTAACAATTCAGTATTAAATTCTATAATAGGGTCCCTATTCAAACATAGATACTCATTTTCATTTTTTAACAAATCATAAATCATTCCACAATAATCTGATTTGTTCAAAATAACCCAATTACCACCTTTATCTGCACACTTGAATATAAATTCCTTTTTGATTTTAATCATGTACTTTAAAGCCATCCACTCATTTTTATTTAAATTATAATATTTAGAACTTTTCTTAAGATTTTCCATTAATACTGTCATTTCTTTAAATATTATTTTAAAGAAAGTAGAAATGGCAGGTACTTTAATATTAGGTGTAAATTTACTGTCAGAAGTTAAATATGGTAAATATGGTAATAACATTCTACCATATCCCGTGTAGTAAGCTTCACTATTACTACCATAAGAACTAGATCCATCCCAGTCTGGCTTTGTTAAGGAAATGTTGTGTCTACTTAATCTGGTTGATTTTTCAAGATGGTCACCAAGGCAATGGATGAAGGTAAAATAGTGCATAACTTGACTTGGCCAAGGCATTTGATACAATATCCCACTCAGACAATGTTGATAAACTCTCTAAACTAGGCAGAAATCTCTACATAACTCACTGGATTGCTACCTGGCTCACAGATAGGACCCAAAAAGGATTGGTGAGGCCACCTTCAATAGACGAGTCACCACTGGAGTACTTCAGGTCTGTAACGACAAGGAGACACTGTTGCCCAAAGGTCTGCTCCAAACACCAAAACCAAAAGTACTGAAGACAAAATGGAACAGACCACCACAATAAATGGATAAAATCACAAGTCTTTAATCGGACTTTAATCGGACAAGCGCTTTCGCGTGTACAACACGCTTCTTCAGATCCTTAAACAAAATAAAATTCTAAAATGCAATACTTATACGTTCTAAAACAGACACACCTCTCCAATGTAGTGTGCAGCTAATTAAACAATTAACAATTGAATAGTTAATTAATCAACTAAGTAATCTGTTCTCCAGTGTTGAAAACTTCTGATGCATTGTTCATCAACTTGAAAACTACTTAAAATAGCTAAAACATATAAAAATAACTTGAATGCACATCAGACTTAGATAGAACTTGAGATCAAAGATCATGTTAAACTATCTTAAGCATAAAATACACACTGACAAAAAACAAACATATCATAAAATGCAGTGAAAAATGTATCATAATAAAAAATGTATCATAATAAAAATACATGTACTTAACAGCAAAAAGGAGGATGAAAACGCATAAACATAACAGCCACAATGCACGTGGGCAGCATCGACACATCCAGACGAGCAAAAGCATAAATCACCCATCAGCTTACTCAGCAATACCTTCAAAATAGTCTAAGATCAACATCCAATAACTACAATAACTAAAATCTAACACTCTATATGAATCGCTAGATGTATATTTGAAACCTAACAGCTCATACTGAAGTCATGTTCGCTTCTCACTAAATTAACAATCATGATGTTAAATATTCCATCCACAACTCTACAATCAATATAGAGGAGCATTGAAGTGAGCTGTTAACATCCAGCTTCAACCATCCACATACCATACTTGATAGTCTCTCATAATCGCCATCTATGTCCAGCTACCATAACTAACCGCTACTCCACCTCAGCGGGATCACAAATTCACACATCCGTTGACGCACTGGCTGGAAGAAATGCTGTTATGCTGTTACAGCCTAATACCATAAAAACCATCAAGACGCAAATGTGCGTTGTATACAACCATCCAAGAATAGACAAATACTTGACTGTCTCATTTCCCCATCTGTAAACCCTAAACGTCTCTGACCAACTATGTAGCAAAAACATAAACGTCAACTTAAAAGCAGATTCTAATCATCCGATCACCCATTACAAAGAATCTATGTATCCAACATAGATGTATCAAACTTAGATATATTAGCACCATCAGCCACCAGCAAAAAGAAAAAACACCAGCAAACGAAAAAACATCCGCCAGCCACCAGCTGGAGAAAAACATCACCACCCGTTATATATGTGGCTTGGGGTGTGCACTGCCTATAAGTAAGGAACAGTTTGCAGAAATGTGTCAGATACAACCTAATAAATCAGTTATTAAATCATTAGCTAAAACCTACAATGTAATGCGTCAGGCTGTCTGAAAACATATATACAGATCTAAATATGTCTACTCTACTGAAAACGCAGTCAAATACATATACAATAGGTTATAACCTATACAATAGGTTGTAACAAATGACCCCTCAGTTGGACTACTATAACCAACTTTGTGGATGCATCCATAAAATAGCTGGCATCTCTAACTTCATAACTTTTCAAAAGACAAAACCAATCAAAGCCTATCTAAAACCCCAACCGTGGCCTCAATCTTCACATAACGCTCCCTTATAGACGAACGAATGTAAAAACATATAATATCAGGACTAAAACGTCCATATGTATATTACGCTGCTATGGTATGGACAACTGAGATACGAGCCTGTATATAAACACAAGTACACATATACAAGCGTGTGTATATATTTTAACCTACTAAATGGTGTGTCCAACTCCCAGACAAAGTACATTCACCCGCAAAAATCTAGTAGAGATATAACCCACGTTCCATGAATATGCGGATGTATACAGCCAATATGAACATGTACATATAGCTAAATCAATACTACTGTTTCACAACTAGAAATGTGTACCTAGAAGTATTTTTCAAAAGAATAGCTGTACCTTAACCACCACTTATTTGAGTGAATGTGCCTTTAAAGGGGCCCTAATGCTCACATATTGATTTAACCCCGGCTCATATTGAGCCTTGAGTTTAAAAATCCAACTCAATTCCACTTGTTCCAGGTCATTGAATGTGTCCCCTTCCCTCTTACTAGGTGTAACCTTCTGTAGAACCCTGAATCTAAAAGAGTGTCCCCTATTTGTCGTAATATGTTTCACTAGGGCGTTCTTTGAGTCACTCTTCAAAATATCATTGACATGTTCTTGCACCCTTTCCTTCAATGATCTCGTCATCATCCCCACATAGAAAGCACTACACATCACACAATTGGCTAAATATATCAAATTTCTGTCCTCACATGTAGCTTTAAAGTGTGGTTCAAACCTATATGGCAGAGTAGGATGTGTAAACATCTGCTCCAATGTGATATACTTGCAGATGTTGCATCTCTGACAAGAAAAAGTGCCAGGAGCATCTCCTCTGGATGTCTTGGATCTAATTGTCTGGCTGGGTTCTACACAGAATAATCTTTTAAGGTTCTTGCTGTTATAATAAGTATAAGAGGGTACTGGGCCTACTAGCTTCATAATACGTTGGTCAGTCAATAAAATATGCCAGTTCTTGCTTATTATATCTCTGATGTGTTTGATATCGCTAGTATATCTAAGGTTCAACCTCACCTTGGTGTTATCAAAATTCCTCCTATTCCCCCTCGAACCATCATATATTCTGGCATTACTTTGTTGCATACTCTGGCCAAATAAAACAGAATCTCTGATGAGTTCTGTCTTACGTTTGTCGTAACCCCTCTCTTTAAAACATTCTGAAAGGAACTGACTTTGTTTATGCAGTTCAGACTCTGTCTTACATATCCTTCTGACCCTGGTAAATTGACTCTTCACTATGCTGTCGAACACAAATCTTGGGTGCATGCTATTGTATTGTAGCAAGCTATTTCTCCAACATTCCTTCCTGTACAGAGTGGTTTCCAAGTTCCCCTGTATTCCTCTGTATATAGTAAGGTCAAGAAAGTCAATCCTATCAGTGGATGAATTAACTGTGAACTTCAGGAATCCTGTCGTGGATTCCATATATTCCACAAAGGTCAAAAGTTCAGCATTGCTCCCATGCCAAAATATCAGTATATCATCCACGAATCTTTTATATAGACTGACCTTCTTAAACCAATCATTATTGAACGAGAAAGTATGCTCCCAATGGAGCATGACCAAGTTTGCGTACGTGTTGGCGCAGGGGGTGCCCATGGCAACCCCCCACTGCTGTAAATAGAGCTGGTCTCTAAACTTGAAAACATTATGCGTCAAGACCAATTCCATAATGGCGCATAGCAAGATCTCATCATTGTTACCAAACCTCTTACTCGTATGGATAACATACCTCAATGCTTCCAGACCGAAGTCATTCGGTATGGAGGTAAAAAGGTTTTTCACGTCCAAGGTCACAAACAACTGAACTCTATCCAAATCAATAGGGTATTCATCAAAGCTGTCTAACAAATCATAAGTATCCTTAAGAATAGAACTAGTTTCAGATACTAAAGGTCTCAACCTTTTTTCTAGATATGCAGATAGAGTCTCTGTAGCCCAGCCCTGCCCAACCACTATGGGTCTCATGGGTGGTGGAAAAATACCCTTGTGTATTTTGGGAAGCCCTTTGATGTAAGGTATTTTGGGCTTCTCAACAAAAAAGTATTGGTATAGTTCATAATCAATCTGTCTGGACATAACGTATTCATACAACTCTTGATGTATATCATACACCACCTTTTCAAGCTCCATATTAGAGATCGGTTTGTAAGTGGCTGCTTCATTCAGAAGCTCTAGCATGCTCTTGATATAGACTTCTGTGTCTAACAAAACTATGGCCCCTCCTTTATCTGCTGGTTTCACAACCAACTCCCTCACACGTTTCAACCCATATATGCTGTCTCATTCTTTGGTACAAGTGCCAAAAAAGGGAGCACTGTGCTTGTGATTATAGAAGTACCTGTAAAAGTCATTCTCACAGCTTCTCAAGAAACACTCTGCTACTGGTGATGGCGCAGGTGTAAACACGCTCTTTTTCTTGAAATTAAGTTTGTTATAACTTTCATTGTCTGTGGAGTCTAATGGGTTGCTCTGCTGATTAAAGAATTTAATACTTACTTAGTACTTCAGGTCTCTTGTACTAGGCCCACTCCTGTTTGACATCTTCTTTTCAGACGTCAAGGCTAATGTCAAAGGCTTTAGCTCACAAAGTTCAAAGATGACTGTAAATTGTGAGCTATCATAGACTCCACCATGATGCCAACATTTTGCAAGAATGTCTAACACAGCCAAATGACTGGTGCCAAAGCCATGGTTTAAAACTCAATGCCAAGAAATGCATTATAATTCCCTTTGGAAAATTGTCCACACAATTAATTACTTCATTGATAAAACACCCCAAGTGTTGACCCAGTAGTTAGGGATCTTGGAACATGTGTAGACAGTAATCAGGCCTTCAACTTCCTGTTGCAAAGACAATAAGAAAATCTGTCTATGTCACCCAAATTCTAGGTAAAGGTACATATATATATATATATATATATATATATATATATATTTATTATTATTATTATAATTACATATTATAGGAACACTGAGAAATGGCAAGGCACCAGTAGTAGATTAGGTCACTGCAGAAGCAATCTATAGGTGATATCCTGCTCCACTGACTCCAAGCACTGATCAAGCTGCTATGGGTTGCAGAACAGATACCATCCACATGGAAGAAGGCCATCATCATACCCATCCACAAGAAGGAGAACAACAGGGAATGCAAGCTCTACCGTGGTATCAGCCTGCTTTCCATCACTGACAAAGTCTTTATGAAGATCATACATACTACAGAAGCACCACAAGCAAACCAGCAGGGATGAACCGACAGGATTCAGACCAAACAAAGGATGCCACGATCAAATCTTCACCATCTGTCAGCTAATGGAGGAAAGAATCTGGTGTGGATAATATACAGTTATCATATATACAGTTATCATCTGTATTGATTTGAAGTCTGCATTTGACTGTATCCACTGGCATGCCCTGTGGAAGTCATTGGAGATGGAGCACATGCTGAAGAAAATCATCAGACTCCTTCAAAAGTCATATAATGGTTCATCCAGCCTGATGCACATTCACAATGAACTGTCTGAAGAACTTACCATCCCGACTGAGGTCCATCAAGGCCATGTGGTCTCTCCATTGTTGTTCAACATAGTGGTGAACACCATCAGGAGGAGAGTATTTGAGGGCAGGAGCAGAGTTCAGTACGATGACACTGACTGACATGACGTTCATTGAGGACAGCTCCATTTTCACATACAGTGATGCTAAAGCCACAGATATCCTCTACAACACTGTCTACACTGCCTAATCATATGGCCTATGGATAAATGCAGACAAGATCAAAATGATGGCAATTGATGGGTCACAAGCCAGTGTCCACCTTGGGCGAGTTCAGATCGAACAAACACAAGAATTCACATATTTGGTTTCACTGGTCCAGGAGAAGAAGGTGGCATCAACAGCTGAAGTCCATAGCAGGATTTAGCAAGACACTGCAGCCTTTGCCTTACTCAAGTGGTATTTGTGAAAGAGGACAAACATTTCTATCACCATGAACATTCACCTTTTCCGGGCATTGAAACATTGATCCGCCTCAAACTTGCCTGGACAAGCTTCAGGTTTTCCAAATGTGATGCCTGCACCAAATTTTGGGAATCTCACTTCATGACTGCATTAGAAATGAGAGCATCTGGACCAGATGTGATCAGCAGCTGATGATCAGGGAACAGAAACAGAACAGGAGGATGTGCTGGTTTGGACATGTGTGCAAGATGGACACCCACCTCTTGCCATACAGACTATTATGAAGAGACCACCCTGCGAACTGGAGAGCTCACAAATCTGCACCAAAGAAGACATGGGCTAAACAGGTTGAAAAAGGACATGAGAAGCTGGTGACTCAACCTACAGGAGGCCAGAAACATTGCCATGGACTGAACAGCATGGAAAGACGTCATTAAGGAAGTCCGGAATACAGCAGCATACTGACTTTGGAGTCAACCACCTCTGCTGGCTACCACTAGGGACAAAAGAAGAAGATGACAGGTAAAGGCATGGCATACATGTCCAATAAATTTATAGTACTACTCTACTCAGCTGTTATCAGAACCATCATTGAGAACAATTTCTCCTTTTGACATGCACCTAACCAGACACTTGCAACAGTTGGAATGGCCACAGTGTCCTCACCAGGAGAATCCAAGGCATGAATATCATGTTCTATATGGATCGCCTAAAGGATTTAACTCTGTACTCAGTATACTACATTCCGCTGAGAGGTGATCTATACCTGGTTTATAAGACATCCACTTATTTGGTCCTGATGGATTTTTTGCACATCTGCAAAACAAACAGCACTAGAAACACTAGATCCAAGAATTCGGGCTACACTTGTGACATAAATAGAACATGCTGGTGGGACAGATATTTGACTCTAAGGATCCCAGTGTTATGGAACAGGCACCCCATCCATGTGAAGCAGAATTCATACCTGACCCCTGGACCTATTCAGCAAAACCTTTATCATTAGATGAGGAATCACAAATTCACCCTTAGTCTGGCTCCCATTTAGCTACCTCCTTATATATCAGATGTCCAAGGTACTCGGGTACAAACTGGGCTGGAGTGCAAGGCTAGGCTTATAAAGCCCCAAGTTGTCATTAGCCTATTAAGAAACCTATAAAGCTATGACCCTATAAATCAATGTTAGTTTGGAAGGAGAAGTAAAGTGGAGCAGCTGGCAGTATCCCATATGTTCTCCTGCATACCAGAAATTCTATATGCCCTATATGGGTGGAGCTACTGATACAATTTGCATTACAGCATGTATCATCAAGTTAGCTACAATCACCCTGCCAATGCTAAAATAGTAATGGCAATCTGTTACCTGGTCGCAACACCATCTGGATCACTGGAAACAAGTCACATGACAGACTGAAACCTCTCCTTTCCTTTCTAGAATGGGTGAGTGGGTGAACAAAGCCAGCCACTCCCACCCTCCTTCTCTGGCTCCTGAAGCTCCAGAGCTGCTCGTCAAATTCAGGTCATATGAGCTATAGTCAGGGCTGAATCCCTCTACACTACAGAGCTAGGAAACCTGAAAAATCTGAAAGGCAAACCCTGAGATAGCCGACATTATCAACAGTAGGGGTACAAATTTGTAAGTGTTTTTGGAGAAGTAGCCTATTACCACTCAAAGTTCAGTTGATAACCAAACTGCAGAGACTTGAGTCTGCAGTTTTTCTCTGTGTAGCAGCTTTATTTATTCAGCATCCTGGTTCAAATTACCACATTATGAAGGCTGTACAGGTGTCAGTGAGAACTACACAAACAACTCCAGTGGTGTTGTGTACATTGCTTTATGATCCAACTGTGAAACTGTGGACAAAAGCACATAGAAGCTGCTGCATCAGACATGTAAACTCAAGTACACTACTGCAGAAAGAATAAAAACAGTGCCCTCTTATAGCACAGCTTAGGGTGCTCAAATCGCTGAGTGAAACAAAGAATTTTCAGGGTGGGAAACAGAATGGCATTTTGGAAGGCAGAGGATAGATGTGGCAATTAAAGCTTAATGCTAGTTACCCCACAACAAAATGTTCAAGAAAGCATTAAAAGTACTTTAATATTAAGAGCTGAAAAACTGTAATGCAGTCTTCGTTTAATCAGCACACAAGTAAATACAGGATCTGATGGATTCTTTGTACATTTTATTATCCTGTCATAAGGTCTTATTCATATTTTTAATCCATTTTTGATATATGTAGCTGTTATATATTTTAGTACTTTCAGGTCAAAGTAGGCAGATAAAATCATCTTACCGTTTTTAAAAGATTTTATGGCTCTTAATGGTGTTTTAATGTCATGTGACTTATTATTACAGTCTGGTTGTATGTCTACTCATTTGTTCAGATAAAGTCTTGTATTCTTTTAAAATAAGAAGGCACTAAACATTGCTGTTAAAAAAAATATCAGTCTGGAAGCTACATCCTTAGGGTGAATATGTATTTTTCAGTAACTTACATAGCACTAAAACAAGAATCAAGCAATCAAATCTAGGGAAAATTACCACTGAATATGCATGCTAAGGCAAATAAAAAAGAAGCAACTCAGTATAAAAAATAAACTGGTTATCTCTACTGGCATTTTCTTTTCAGAAAACAGTTGTTGCTGTTCATGATTTGTTAAATGTCATGCCCAAAGAGAAGCATACCTGAGGAGTGTGATATTAATATGTAATTTCCCTCTCCACTGATGATATATCAAAAATGAATGCATAAAACACCTGCAATAGAGAAGTAACTTCCAAAGTTTATGTTGCATTTGATGTATTTGACTCAGGGACATCTTTGCATGTTATCTTATTGCATTAATCTTGTTAAAAGTCTTCTTTTTGTTGAAAAAATACATAAATCATGTAGCTCTACCATTCTGCTATAGCTACATGAGATACTATAACACATGATATACCTGTAGACTGACTTGACACATACACTTAATAACATAACTAAGAAATAGATATTTGTTAAACAAATTTAAGGAGAAAAAAATCAGTTGCTTAAAGTAATTTGCAGGCCATCTTGATTACACACGCTGTTATCTTTGAATTGTTTTTCATGTTGACTAATTCAGAACCCTGAATATCTTGGCACTAAAGAAAAATGTGCAGATTTTAATACATTCAGCATTGTTTTCATCTCTCAGGAGGCATACTTAAGTAAATGACAAAAAGATCAATTCACTAAATTCAGTTGAATTCCTGCGCAATGAAGAATTCAGTTAAATGTGTGAATGCAGTTTCTTTTTGCTAAACACAACAGTTTTACAGAAGGCTTGAGAGAACTGTGCTCTGAAAATTACAAAACCATGATTACAGTGTAGAACTTCCTGGTGGATGCTACAACACACATTCAAAGCACCTTAAGTAATCACTTTTTAGTCTGCCATGCTGCGTTTAAGGTAAAACAAACATATGTGCTGAAAAGCAAGAAATCCATTTCATCAACCAGCAAAACACAATCCAAAAAGAAATCAGGCACAGGAACACAGATATAGAGTTTAATAATATCAAACAAAGAAATGCTGAACAAATAAAATCCAAAATACTCCTCTGTATAAACAGTAGAGCTTTCATGCACACAGCAGTTTATTAGTCATTGGATCATAGGAGGTTACTAGGCTATTGGCCCTGAGGCCCTTATAAGCCTAGCCAAGAGTTTATCTCATGGTTAGACAAATCAGCACCCAATGCCCCTGTCTAGCAGGAACATGGGTGGAATCCCAGTGGTATATTTTTTGTTTACCATCCAGTTATCCAGGTTGAGCTTAAAATGGGACAAAGAGGTACTCTGCTTGATGTGGAGAGGGAGTCTATTCCATAGATGAGGGAGTCTCTGGGACACAAGTCTGAACCTGCCAATAAGTCTTGTTGACGTCACAGACCAGGTTTGAGGCCTCGCATGCGGGTTAATCGATTGGAGCTTGACTTGTGGATATGCAGCAGTCCCATCAAGGTGGGGCCCATGATCACCTTGTATGCCAGACAGAGGTCACCTCTGAGGAGTCTGTATGAAACTGAGTAGAGAGATAGAGCTTTTAGCCTATCTGTGTATGGTAGATGTTTGAAGCCCTGGATTCTCCTGGTGAGGAAGCTCTGTGGCGTCTCCAGCTGTTGCATGTGTTTTGAGAGGTACATGCCGAAAGGTGTGTTGTATTCAGTAATGGGAATTATAAGGAAAGAATACAGGGATCTTATGACCTCCTTGTCCCTGGATAAGATACCCTTACTTATGAGATGGGCCATGCAGAAGGGTTTCTGTACCAAGGAAGCAACATGGTGGTCAAAAGTCATGCTGCTGTCAACCTGGGTGCCAAAATCCCTCACCCAAATCTCTCAAGACTGATTGAGTGCTTAGGACATTGTTATTAATATGATAATTTATGGGGACATCACTCCCCAAAGGGGATGATGATGCATTTTTTGGTATTCAGCTTGAGGCCATGTTTCTGGCATCAGTCATTTTCTGAGTGAAACCCCCTTGGAGGATGTCCACATCTCTAGGAAAATTGATTACAGCACCTAGCTTGGAGTTATCTGCAAACGTGGTCAGCCATAGCCCACTAGTTTTGGCTTGCACCTCAGAAAAGTATATCCCAAATAACAGAAGCCCCAAGACTGAGCCCCAGGGGTATGCTGTTATGGGTCTACTGCTTGAGGTGGCTTCCCCTATACTGACTACGTGGGTTCTATCAGTGAGCCAGTTTGCTACCCATCTGGTAACATATGGATTGATACCTAGTTGAGAGAGTTTATCGTTTATGCCTGAGTGGGGAATAGTATCAAAGGCTTTGGCCAGGTCAAGGTAGGCAGTGTGTACCGTCTTCCCCTTGTCCATGACTTTGATGACTGTCTCAAAGTCGTCGACTAAATTTAGCATACATAACCTCCCCTTGATGAAGCCAAAGTGTGTGAGATCATGTGTTTGGAGGTTGCCAATGCCCTTGTTAATGAGTCCATGATAATCCATTCCATGGCCTTGCAGATCAACCTAGTTAGGTTGATGGGTCTATAATTTCTTGGATTGGTGGATGCTCCACCTTTGTGTAAAAGGATGACAGTGGCATCCTCCACTCAGCTGGGATGAAGCCAGTACTCAGGCTTTGGTTGAACAGGGTGCCTAATGGTGCTGCAAGTTCCTGCCTGAATTCACATAGTATGCAACCTGGGGTGTTATTGGGTCCCATGGAGGCTGTATTTTCTGCCTTTGAAAGAGCAGTGATGACCTGTTCCCTAGATATAAGGGGAAGGTGGCAGGTAATGGGGATGTACTGATTTACTAATGGGGGGACAGAGGGGTAAAGTTTTCACTGAATCTGTCAGCCGGCAAGTTTTCTATATCTACAGCATTTGCATATATGGTGTCCTTGACCACCAGTTCTGAACACATCTGGGTGCTTCAAGGCCTTATGACTGTCTCTAGTAGATGTGGCCAATTTGGACTCGAAGTTTGCAAAGGAGAATTTCACTACTGCTCTTATTTGCTTGTTCAGGCTAAGGAGACATTGCTTCCAATTGGGCACCTGCTCCTTCCTGGTCTTCGACAGCAATTTTTTTCCTTTTGTTATAGAGTTTATTTATTGCAGATGTCCACCACAAAGGTGTACTCTTTCTTGCGGTTGGTGACTTAGTCATGTCGGGTATTTCTGATTCCATACATCTATATAAATGCTCGAATAGTGCTTTGGTGTAATTTTGGATATTGGTGCCAGTTCCTATAGAGGGGCTGTGAAGCTGTTTATACCACCCCTCAGGAGGCTGTAATCAGCTTTGGAGAAGGTTTTATGCCTGATCCTAGCTAGAGTGGGGTTGGGGGAGATGGTGACTTCGAAAGCGACCTCTTTGTGGTTGGATCTTATCAGAGAGGATGATACTATAGGGATGCTGCAGTGGTTACTCATGTTGGGTAATACCAAGTCCAAGATATTGTCACCCCTAGTGGGAGTTTTAACTAGCTGTTCCAAGGCATTTGCACTGACAAAAATCAAGGAATCTCTGGGCAGTTGTGTTCTGGCATGAGTAGTTCTTCCAGTCTATGTTTGGGAAGTTAAAGTCACCCAGGATCAGGGTAAAGGGTTGAATCTTGATAGATTCAAACAGGTCCAAATAGGTAGATTGGGCATCTTAAGTAAGATTTGGGGGCTGGTAGCTAGCTATGATTTGAATACGGGTCTTGTCAATGGTTAATGGCACATGGAGTGTCTCAGGTGCATCATACCATTTGACCAGCCTGGAGGTGTGTATGTCTTTAATGTATATTGAAACTCCATCTCTTTTGGCTTTACTGTCCACATTTTGGAGTCTGAATGTATGATAGGATGAGTAACCAGGTAAGGCTAGGGTGCTCTCTGTAGCCTTGAACCAGGTGTCTGTGACTGCATGGATGTCAGCATTCTCCAGGGTTAGGAATGCTTGCAATGAGTGCAGTTTCATGTTTAGACTCCTAGCATTTAGCAGCATGACTTTTAATTTGTGTTTTGTTGAACATTTTATGTTGTTAGTTTTAACCTTATCACTTTTCCTAAAAAAAGGCACTATAGGGGAGGCAAGAGCCTTCTCCAGAAGCCTGAAGCTCAGGTGAGACAGATGCAGGCCATCTCTAGCAAAGCATTGTGGTCTGTCAATCATATTTTCCCAGGCTGTCAGGTACTGGATTTCCCCTGGAATGACACCAGAAACTAAGCCAATTGTTAAAGTCAATCATTTTCTGTTTGTACTGGGGTATCATTCTGGGTGACGGCAGAATGCTGCTTAAGGCTAGGGACATACCTGCCTGGGACACATAATCAGTGAACTCAATCATGTCTGTCTTCATGTGATCCAGAGAGGT
Organism: Protopterus annectens; assembly: GCF_019279795.1. Lineage (NCBI taxonomy): Eukaryota > Metazoa > Chordata > Ceratodontiformes > Protopteridae > Protopterus > Protopterus annectens. Next base: position 523,450,170 of record NC_056749.1, on the reverse strand, counting down.
ATGTCTCAAGTCGTTCACGCCAACATGGACCATGACAGTGTTATCATAGTACCTGTTGCTGAAAGACTTGAGTGAGTGTGAGATATGGCAGATTCTGGCACCTGACAGACAACTAACCGTGACTTTCTCCTTATCCAGCCTGGTGAGAGGCACATCTGTGTGTCTCACAGTGGAGTTTCCTGTAACTAATATGTTGGGTTTATGGTGAATCCTTAGTGGTTGTGAGGCACAGGTGTGTGAACTATGTATGGTATGGGGTGTAGAGGGCTGTGGAGACTACATGTATTTTTGCCTCGGAGGTCTCCTTTGTTTAGGTATGTTTATGTGGAGGACCTCCACATATGTAGGTGTGTGTTGTCTAGGTGTGGGTGGTGTTTGAGGTGTAGTGATTGTGTTGACAACCTTTTCAGTGCCAGATATACTGGCTTGAGGGGGAGAGAGCTCGGACTCTAGGTTCTTAATGTAATTGCATTTCTCACAGATTGTGTTCCTAGGTGAAAGTAGTAGATGGTTGTCCATGTACGTGAGGAATTTGCTACACTGTCTCAGGATACCCACATCAACCAGAATGGCATGAGAAACTGTAGGAAACTGTCCATCCATATTTGCCAGAATCTGAGGGAGAAAGGCCAGGGAGAGCTAAAGGATGGGCCTAAAAGCCCAAGTGCTTAAACCAAAACTAAGAGTTTAGAATAACAATTAAGAATTTAGACAGGCTATAAACAGGCAATAATAAATGCAACAGAAAAGATGCAGTTGAACACTTTAGAGAACCGGCAGCAAGCAAGTAGCAGGAAAAAGCAAAGCAAGATGAAGTAACAGAGTAATAGAAAGAAAGACAAATTAGAAAAATATTAGCAACTGAATAAAGTAAAAAGGGAGAGGGAAGGAACAGAAGATAATTCAAGGTTAAGGGACTAAGGGGTTTGGCCTTCCCATATAATCTCTGTATTAGGCAGAATGAGGTAAAGAGATGGGACTTGGAGGAGTGTCCCAGATCAAATGTACAGTAGGGCCGGGCAACTGCAAAAGCCACCTACTTTAAAAACACAACAGGAATAGGGTGGGAGGGTAGGAGAAAACTAGTTTCATAACAGATCAGAAAACAATGCCAGTAAATATATTTATATAATTCAGTCAAAAATTAAGACAAAACTCTGAACAGTTAAAAAGTGCCAAAATATACTTATCGGCTCTATATTTCCAGATTATTTGAGAAGCACTCTCAGTTAGAACGCAAGGAGATTCTAGCAATGGTATGCAGAATTTACAAACAGGGACTATTTTAAACCAGCAAGACTTGAAACAATCAAATAACACAAAAGCTGTTTGACCAGTTTTACCAACTTTAAGAACACTACAGGAATAAGGTGAGAGAAAATTAGTTTCAGAACAGATCAAACAATGCCAGCAAATATATAAATAATTCAGTCAAGCAAAAATTAAGACAGTGCAGAACTCTGAATAGTTAAAAAGTGCCATAAATATACTTATCAGCTCTATATTTCCAGTCTGTTTGAGAAACACTCTCAGTCAGAATACAACAGTAATAAGAGTGATGTGTAGAACTGATAAAACATTCTGTATACTGTAAAAGCATTACTGTTTATTTAAGAGCTGTTTTGGATTTTATTTGTTCAGTGTTTGACATTATTAAACTCCATATTTGTGTTTCTGTGCCTGACTTCTTTTTGGATGCTATGTTTGAGGTGTCAACTTTACAGATAAGACAGTAAAATAAAACTTTGTGACTGCTATAAACACCCCAGAATTGAACAAAATCTAACATAATGGGCAGGATTCAGAACACCACAGGTTCAGCACAGTGTGAACTATCTTCCTTACATTTAATCATAACAAGTACCTTAAAATATATAACTATATACTTATAGATGTGGAAACATTCTATTTAATCAAATATTCATAATACTGAATATGACTGAATAATCATTTGATTGTTTCTACTGGCATTAGTTTGTGGGAAGCCACGGAACAGTGGGGGTGAGAATTTGCCCTTTCCCCACAGCTGTAGGGTCTATATTAGAACATCGAAGTTTCAAAAAGTACAGTTTTGTACCTACCATAAATGTAGATGTTCGAGGATCCACATTGCTGCAGTCCTAACTATTGGGTAGTCCGCTGTCCAGTCGGCCCGAATACCAAAGTATATGGCTGACGTCGGTCAGGGCGCATTAGACTGACGTCAGTACATCAGGGTACTAATGCGCATGACCGACGTCATATCCTCAGTCTTTTCTTGCCCCAGATGTCAGAAGACCCTGAAAAGATAAGGCCAAAAACAAAAACTCCCGAAATACCTGCACCAAAAAATATATATATATACAATATATACACAATTAGCAGAATATAACCTCACCTACACAACCACCCCTAAACACAGAGGGGAAGGAGGGAGGGTAAATTGGACTGCAGCAATGTGGATCCTCGAACATCTACATTTATGGTAGGTACAAAACTGTACTATGTTCTTCATTCCACATTGCTGCAGTCCTAACTATTGGGTAGAATCCCAAAGCAGAGGTAAGGGAGGCTGGCAAATCATAAGGAAGCAGGAACTGACAACATGCCTTGCAAAATAGCTGTGGCAAAACCAGCCCTAGACTTAGAGTAGAGAGGAAGGTGATAATGCTTAGATAAAGTATGCACTGAACTCCAAGTAGCTGCCTCCAAAATATCCTTAGTTGCCACCCCCCTTAGAAATGCTGTGGAAGTGGCAGTAGCCCTAGTGGAATGAGGCCGAATCCCAGCTGGAATCTCCTTGCCATGATGGGAATGACAAAATGTAATGCAACACCCAATCCACCTAGAAATAGTTTGTTTTGACACAGGCTTGCCCTTTGAAGTCAAAGCAAAGGAAACAAACAACTGCTGAGACTGCCTAAAATCCTTAGTCCTGCTCAAATAATAACGCAATAGCCTGTGTACATCTAAAGTGTGCAAAATCTTTTCCCCTTTATTTTGGGGATCTGCATAAAAGGTAGGCAAATGAATAGTTTGGTTTAAAGCCACACTAGAAACCACCTTAGGCATAAAGGAAGGATTAGTACGTAAAGATACCCTATCCTTATGAAAAATCAAAAAAGGCTCCACTGCCATAAGGGCCTGCAACTCAGAAACCCTTCTTGCAGAAGTAATGGCCAACAAAAAGCAGTCTTCCATGACAAGTATTTCAATTCAGCAGTAGCCGCAGGCTCAAAAGGTTGTAGAGTAAGTTTCTCCAACACAAAATTGAGATCCCAAGCAGGAGTAGGAGCTCTACGTGGGGTCTTATATTCTTTGCCCCTCTAAGAAATTGCTTGAACAAAGGATGCGAAAACAATGGTGGGTCACAATCATAGTGAGCTGAAATAGCTGCAGCATGAATCTTAATGGAAGAGAAAGACAAACCTTTGTCCAGTAACTCAGTAAGATATTGAAGAGCCACACTCAAATTAGGCTCAATAATCTCCAAATTGTTTGCTGCACTCCAAAACAAAAATCTCTTCCATTTTTCTGCGTACACTTTCCTTGTACTAGGTCTTCTGGCTTCCATAATCACATTTAAAACTTGTTGAGGAAGCAGAGACCTGCTGTCTTTCAAAACAGAATATGCCAGGCTGTTAGATGTAGAGAGTGAAGCTTGACATTGAGCAGATGACCGTCCCTCTGAGACAACAGGTGTGGAATCAAGGGTAAAGGCCATGGAGGCTTCCTTACCAGACTCCTTAGTAATGGGTACCAGTGCTGCCGAGGCCAATCTGGAGCTATTAAAATCATCCTTGGCTTGTCTTGTCTGACCTTTAGAAGCACCTTTGGAAGAAGAGGCAGAGGTGGAAAGGCATTCACATGAAGATTTTTCCAACTGAAAGAAAGAGCATCCACTTTCCAAGCTGTGTGATGAAATCCTTTCGTGCAAAACTTTGGCAGCTGGTGGTTTAGTGGAGAAGCGAACAGATCTATGTCTGGAGTTCCCCAGGACACTGTCAATTTTGAAATACATGAAGATCCAGTTTCCACTCGTGGGGATCCATGATTTGTCTGCTTAATACATCTGCTAAGGAGTTCTGTGCTCCCGGCAGAAACCTTGCCTGAAGAGTTAGTTGCAGACTGAGCGCAGTCTCCCATAAAATCATTGCTTGTCTGCACAATGGGTAAGAATGTGTTCCCCTTGTTTGTTGATGTACCACATGACAGTTGTGTTGTCTGTTAGAATCAACACCTGCCCTGGAAGAAGTAACTCCTTGAAAGCCATTAATGCAAACTGAACTGCTAACATCTCTTTCATGTTGATATGTAGATGCTGTAGTCTGGCAGGCCACTTGTCTTGTATCCACTTTCCATTTAGATGAGCTCCCAAGCAACATCTGAGGCATCTGTCGTTAGAATCTGACTTGCCTCTGGCCGGGTCACAGAGAGTCCCTTGTTTAGGTGACATTCCTGAGCCCACCACAAAAATTCCTTTTGAATGCAAGGTATTATTTGAATGACAGTGTCCAAATCCTGGCAGTGCTGTGTCCACAGATTTTTGAGATACCATTGTAGCTTCCTCATATGCAGTTTGGCATTGGGAAGCACCAGAATACAAGTTGCCATGAACCCTAAGGCTTGAAGGACTGTCCTTGCAGTCAGCCCGGACTGAAGAGATAGATGATGGAAGTAACTGGAAAGATTCTTTTGTTTGTCCGGGGTTAAAAGGCCATCTGGGCTGCTGTATTCAGTCTCACACCCAGAAAGCACATGTCTTGAGAGGGTACTAGACTGGACTTTATTTCGTTCACAGAATACCCTAGGCATCTTAGCACTGCTATGACAAATTCCAGATGCTGTAGAAGATCTTCTTTTCTTGAGCCAGAATCAGGCAGTCGTCCAAGTAAGGATAGATTTGGATTCCGTTTAGCCTGAAGTAAGCTATCACTGGAGCCAGAACCTTTGTGAATACTCTGGGCAGTAGATAAGCCAAAGGGCAATGCAGAGAACTGATAATGAGAATTTCCAGCTCGAAAACGCAGATACTTCCTGCAACTTAGTCTGATTGGCACATGAAGGTAAGCTTCCTTGAGATCTAAAGTTACCATCCAGTGATCTTTGCCCAGCAGAGGTAAAAGCTGTTGTAACGTCAACATTTTGAACTTGGGAATGTCCAGATAAGTGTTGAGGATAGATAAATCCAAAATCGGTCTCCACGTGTTCCCCTTCTTTGGTACTAGGAACAGGCGAGAATAAAATCCTAGGCCCCTTTCTGGCACAGGAACTGGCTGAATGGCCCCTATTTGGAGTAACTGAGAAATTTGCTTGTGAGCCTCTTGTCTTTGCAGAGGAGGAATGTCTGGCATGCCTTTGAAAGGAGGCAAGGTATGGAAATAAAACCTGTAACCGTGGTGAATGATATCCAAAACCCATTTGTCTTGGGTAATTAAATCCCAATTTTCTTTGAAAAGAGACAGTCTTCCTCCTAGAGGTGCCGCCAGGCGAGAAGGTACTGGCAGCTGAAAAGGCAGGTCATAGGGTCTGCTTACGAAAGGACTGACCCCTGCCCTCACCAGAAGTCTGAGCAGGTGAACTCCCTGTCCTAGGCCTAAAAGCACCTTGAGCTCTGCCCCTACCACGTCTAGACCTACCCCTAGACTGGGAATCATAAGCAGGATAAGTCCATCCCTTAGCAGGCCAATTTCTACTAAACTTCGGAGGCTGCACCTGCAAAAATCCTTAACAGTTTGCATAGACTTAGCCTTGTCCTCCATCTTCTTTAAAACTGCTTCCACAGGCGAACCAAACAACACATCAGACTGTAAAGGAGCATCCAATATCCTTGTCTTAACATGCTCAGCTAAGTTCTGATCTCTCAACCAGGCGTGCCTACGAAGAACAGAACCAGTGGCAGCCACCCTGGAGGAGGCCTGCACAGCATCAAAACCACATTGCAAGGAATGTTTACCCACTTGTTCAGACACATGAACTAAATCCTGCAACTCTTTACACTCAATACCTTCCACCAGAGCATCCACCTTAGATTTCAACTGTGAAAGAAGATAATGCTGATATTTTAACATGTGAAACTGACAATTCAACGCCCTCATGGCTAAAGTGGAAGAAGTATACACTTTCTTTCCCCATCTATCCAAAGCCCTTGCCTCTTTATCAGGAGGGACAGGATTTTTAACAACTGAGGCTTTCACACCTTTAGGCCCCTGAGAGACAGTTTCCGGGTCCGCCCTAGGACTCTTAAAAAGATACTTATGAGCTTCAGGCACCCTATAATACCTATCCGGTTTAACTGGGGCAGGAGGCAAAGAATCCGGATTCAGGGAAGCCTCTGCAAAACATCTTCCACCACATTCAAAACAGGAGGTATAGCTAAAGGCCTGTGCTGGGGTAAAAACAAGAATTCCCTAAGCCTTTTCCTGGAATCAGAGAAACCTTGACCTTCCCATTTAAAATGCTCCCTCATGGAATGCAGAGTCTCTGAAAATGAAAAATCCTCAGGAGGGGAAGCTGAAGGAGTAGAATCATCCACATCAGAATCAGAATAAGGAGGGTACTCCTGCAAGTCTTCAGCCGAAGACTCAGAAGCCTCCGAGCATTGCTCAAAACTCTCAAACTCAGATTCCACCCTAGGCCTCTTATCAGGAGGGGGCATAGAACCCCTTATCATAGTAATCAAATCCTCTGCCATTTTAAGCATATGTTTCTTAGGCAAAGACCCTGAAGTACTAGGAGAAACCCCCACTGAAGCAAAACTCGGCCTGCCCCTCAAAGAAGCCTTGGAAACAGAAGGGGAGGCTCTGACCACCTTAGGAAGAGAGGGGAAGAACAGCCACCTGAGAAGCCCCCTCAGCCTGGCCTACTTCCTGAGAGGATACATACTGTAACAGTAAAGTCTCTCCCTGAGAATCCAAAGAAACACCTGGCAAAACCTCCAGCTCCACTGAGCCCTCTAAAGAACCGACGTCTGGGACTGTCGGTTCCTCCACTCTAGGCTTTGCTGTTTTGTCCTTGCGTTTTTTAGCCGAAGCCGGCGTCGGAACATCCGACGGCATTTTATAATTACAACGCTTCCCAAACACTAACCTGGCACAGTCTAACCTTTTCTTAATAGTGCGTTTGTTAAATCTAGCACAAGAGCGGCATCCAACAACGTCGTGCTCAGGCCCTAGACAAGGTATACACAAAGTATGGTAATCCCTATGAGGTATCTGTTTCCCACAAGAAATACAGTTATTCACTTTTTCTGACATCCGGTTAAATACTGAGGCAAGAAAAAACCAAAATATTCCCCAACGGGGTACTTAGCCAACTTTGATTCGGTCTGAAACTCTGGCTTCAGAAACTTTCAGAACGCCAACCTGCACTCGCAAAATTGCTTCTGCATCGGACCATGCGGCAAAAAAGTCTGAGGATATGACGTCGGTCATGCGCATTAGTACCCTGACGTACTGATGTCAGTCTAATGCGCCCTGACCGACGTCAGCCATATACTTTGGTATTCGGGCCGACTGGACAGCGGACTACCCAATAGTTAGGACTGCAGCAATGTGGAATGAAGAACATCTTCTAATGTTCTAATATCGAACCCTATTCAGTGAAAGCTGAAAACATTGAACATACAGAACAGAGAATTTTTTTTCCTAGGAAAAAAATTTGCTGTTCCAAAACACATGCACACAACACAAGCACACCAAACAAACAGCAATCCACACACATACACCTAAAATCTTACACCTAACCCTACACTAAACTATACACACACCACTAACTATCCACTTACCTTAACCCAAACCCTAACCTTAAGGTCCGTCACTATTGCACACTCACCTACCCTGCCCCAACCCTCACGTCCACACAAGCACACACTTACCTGACCCGCGCCCTAACCCTAACTCACCTAACCCACCCTAACCCTCAAGTCCACACAATCACACACATACCTAACCCGCGCCCTAACCCTAACTCACCTAACCAGCCCTAAATCTCACGTCCACACAATCGCACACATACCTAACCCGCACCTTAACCCTAACTACCCTAATCCACACTCAATCGCACACTTACCTGAACCCTCCCCTTAACTTTCCACCACAGAGCTGAAAATACTGAAGCAACAGAAACGGACAACTGAATTCCTTCCCTAGGAAAAAATTTGGTTTTCTGTTACTTCGATATTTTCAGCTTTCGCTGAATAGGGTTCGATATTAGAACATTCGAAGTTTTGAAACTTCAATGTTTTAATATAGACACCAGCTGTGCATTCTCAGAGTTAGTATATATAATTAGCATGGGGTTGGGGGACATTCCCCCACATAAGGGGAGCAGGGAGGCTAACCCCCTGCAACAATGTGTGTGTGTGTGTGTGTGTGTGCGTGTGTGTTTTATTTTGAGTTTTGATCCATTTGGATCTATGTTTTGCAGTTCTCTGTTTTTGTACTGATACATGCATCTGTATGTGTGTGTGTGTGTGTGTGTGTGTGTGTGTGTGTGTGTGTGTGTGTGTGTGTGTGTGTGTGTGTGTGTGTGTGTGTGTGTGTGTGTGTGTGTGTGTGTGAATATTGATAAATAATTAAGAGAAGGTACTATGGAAGGGTGAAATCCATGACGGGTAGGAAAGCAGGTGGCGAGTAGGCAGCAGAGGGACAAAAGCAGACAAAAAATGAAGTCAGACAGATAGGGTTGTATGTGTAGACACTAGTAGGGGCAGACACGGAATACACAAAAATGAAGTCAGACAAACAGGGTTGTATGTGTAGACACTAGTAGGGGCAGACACGGAATACACAAAAATGAAGTCAGACAAACAGGGTTGTATGTGTAGACACTAGTAGGGGCAGACACGGAATACACAAAAATGAAGTCAGACAAACAGGGTTGTATGTGTAGACACTAGTAGGGGCAGACACGAATAAACAAAAATGAAGTCAGACAAACAGGGTTGTATGTGTAGACACTAGTAGGGGCAGACACGGAATACACAAAAATGAAGTCAGACAAACAGGATTGTATGTGTAGACACTAGTAGGGGCAGACACGGAATACACAAAAATGAAGTCAGACAAACAGGGTTGTATGTGTAGACACTAGTAGGGGCAGACACGGAATACACAAAATGAAGTCAGACAAACAGGGTTGTATGTGTAGACACTAGTAGGGGCAGACACGGAATACACAAAAATGAAGTCAGACAAACAGGGTTGTATGTGTAGACACTAGTAGGGCAGACACGGAATACACAAAAATGAAGTCAGACAAACAGGGTTGTATGTGTAGACACTAGTAGGGGCAGACACGGAATACACAAAAATGAAGTCAGACAAACAGGGTTGTATGTGTAGACACTAGTAGGGGCAGACACGGAATACACAAAAATGAAGTCAGACAAACAGGGTTGTATGTGTAGACACTAGTAGGGGCAGACACGGAATACACAAAATGAAGTCAGACAAACAGGGTTGTATGTGTAGACACTAGTAGGGGCAGACACGGAATACACAAAAATGAAGTCAGACAAACAGGGTTGTATGTGTAGACACTAGTAGGGGCAGACACGGAATACACAAAAATGAAGTCAGACAAACAGGGTTGTATGTGTAGACACTAGTAGGGGCAGACACGGAATACACAAAAATGAAGTCAGACAAACAGGGTTGTATGTGTAGACACTAGTAGGGGCAGACACGGAATACACAAAAATGAAGTCAGACAAACAGGGTTGTATGTGTAGACACTAGTAGGGGCAGACACGGAATACACAAAAATGAAGTCAGACAAACAGGGTTGTATGTGTAGACACTAGTAGGGGCAGACACGACATACACAAAAATGAAGTCAGACAAACAGGGTTGTATGTGTAGACACTAGTAGGGGCAGACACGGAATACACAAAAATGAAGTCAGACAAACAGGGTTGTATGTGTAGACACTAGTAGGGGCAGACACGGAATACACAAAAATGAAGTCAGACAAACAGGGTTGTATGTGTAGACACTAGTAGGGGCAGACACGGAATACACAAAAAATGAAGTCAGACAAACAGGGTTGTATGTGTAGACACTAGTAGGGGCAGACACGGAATACACAAAAATGAAGTCAGACAAACAGGGTTGTATGTGTAGACACTAGTAGGGGCAGACACGGAATACACAAAAATGAAGTCAGACAAACAGGGTTGTATGTGTAGACACTAGTAGGGGCAGACACGGAATACACAAAATGAAGTCAGACAAACAGGGTTGTATGTGTAGACACTAGTAGGGCAGACACGGAATACACAAAAATGAAGTCAGACAAACAGGGTTGTATGTGTAGACACTAGTAGTAGGGGCAGACACGGAATACACAAAAATGAAGTCAGACAAACAGGGTTGTATGTGTAGACACTAGTAGGGCAGACACGGAATACACAAAAATGAAGTCAGACAAACAGGGTTGTATGTGTAGACACTAGTAGGGGCAGACACGGAATACACAAAAATGAAGTCAGACAAACAGGGTTGTATGTGTAGACACTAGTAGGGGCAGACACGGAATACACAAAAATGAAGTCAGACAAACAGGGTTGTATGTGTAGACACTAGTAGGGGCAGACACGGAATACACAAAAATGAAGTCAGACAAACAGGGTTGTATGTGTAGACACTAGTAGGGGCAGACACGGAATACACAAAAATGAAGTCAGACAAACAGGGTTGTATGTGTAGACACTAGTAGGGGCAGACACGGAATACACAAAATGAAGTCAGACAAACAGGGTTGTATGTGTAGACACTAGTAGGGGCAGACACGGAATACACAAAAATGAAGTCAGACAAACAGGGTTGTATGTGTAGACACTAGTAGGGGCAGACACGGAATACACAAAAATGAAGTCAGACAAACAGGGTTGTATGTGTAGACACTAGTAGGGGCAGACACGGAATACACAAAAATGAAGTCAGACAAACAGGGTTGTATGTGTAGACACTAGTAGGGGCAGACACGGAATACACAAAAATGAAGTCAGACAAACAGGGTTGTATGTGTAGACACTAGTAGGGGCAGACACGGAATACACAAAAATGAAGTCAGACAAACAGGGTTGTATGTGTAGACACTAGTAGGGGCAGACACGGAATACACAAAAATGAAGTCAGACAAACAGGGTTGTATGTGTAGACACTAGTAGGGGCAGACACGGAATACACAAAAATGAAGTCAGACAAACAGGGTTGTATGTGTAGACACTAGTAGGGGCAGACACGGAATACACAAAAATGAAGTCAGACAGATAGGGTTGTATGTGTAGACACTAGTAGGGGCAGACACGGAATACACAAAAATGAAGTCAGACAGATAGGGTTGTATGTGTAGACACTAGTAGGGGCAGACACGGAATACACAAAAACAGATAAAAAGAGGGCAGACAGATAACTGGGAGGAGACTGGGGAATGAACTGTGCACCAGCTGCCAAATGGCCCATATAGATGCTATTGGGACTCAGTAAATTGAGAACCTGGATGTAGATGGGCGGTTACATTGGCCATGCCCACATCTTGTGGCTCAGTGACATGAACTAATTAGTCCACCAAATCCAAAAAACACTGCAGGAGTCAGTATGTGGCACCCAGTGTATCAATGCCCATTCAAATGCCAGCTTCATCACCCACCTGAGCTCTTGCTCTCAAGGGTGACGGCATTTGGATAAGCTATCTGCTAGCAAGGGCCAAAACATTCCACAGGCCATGCTCTCCCACCCTAGTCTCCCACCTCAGCTACAGCATGTGCCAGGGCAGTGGTTGGAATCACCTGATGTGCCTGCCTTACTCTGCAGAAGGGACACATTTGGTAGATAACGTAGAACTGGTGACAAAGTAGTTATACACTAACTCAGCTGTGCCTTAAGCCTTTACTGCAGCCTGTAAAATATGATGACATTCTTATTCCAGTTTGCCCATGCTTAAAGACATGGGTTATTCATGCCATTATTGTTCGATATGAGACCTAGATAACATAAATCTGCAGCTGTACATATCTGTGCAAGCAGAATATCAACTGCATAAAGAATACAGTTGACATTTGGGATATCAAAAGTAGACTTTTAATGAGAAGAGAGAAAAGCTTAGTTGTGCATCTTGTTTCTGAGAGTACATTATTAAGGAACATTACAGAGGTTTTGTCTTTGAAGTAATCTCTCAACCATTGGGATACCACCTCAATAAAGTCAAGTTTATGTCAAGTGCAGCAGTAGTAATTGAAGTCCAGTGTTTGACATTTAATTAAATGGTGCCAGTTTATTTACTGCATCCATTTTGTAACTGTCATTCATATTCTTGAAGATTTGGTTAGCCACAATGTATAGTGCTGTTAAGGTACTACAGTTGAGGTAAAATCCAAACCATTTCTGTTAATATGTCATCTTTTAGAACATGCTGTAATATATCACTATAAGTAAGTTTTTGAAAAATATTTTGTGACAGGGCAAAAACTAGCAATCAGCCTGTAGTCATTGGCTGTAGCAGTGATAGGTACCTTAGTAAGAGGGAGGAATTCATTATTGTTTGAAACTGGGCGGTATGGATTCATTTGCGAGTGCAAGGTTGAAGATGTGAACTAAAGGTTGATTTAGATTATCACTATCCAGATAGAGGAGTTTGGGCTATAATAGGTGGCAGTCCAACCTCTAAAATACTTGTATATCTTTCCTTGAGATTGTTTAAAGGAGAACAGTGCATAACAGAAAGATTCATATAGAGTTTTATGGGAGGTTATCAGAGGAAATATTGTTAAAGAGCTTTATTGAATAGGATTGTGGAAAAAATATATTCTCCTTAAGCTTGTTTATACGAATAAATAACACAGGTGAACCAGAGCAAAACGACTGAAACAATTCTGTTCCTATGGAATAATCACCAGTTCACAGTAAAAATCCAACTTCTTCTTTATTCGAACAAATAAAACAAAAGAAATGAGCGCTTTCACGTATCCTTGATACGCTTCATCAGATTTCATTATAGAATAAAGCAGCTCAACTTAAATAGTACTCTGTAGTCCTTCATTGCACCATTTATCTAATTAATTAATTAGTTAACAGCCATCTTCCTTTAATAAAAGAGTGTAATTTACTTTTAAAGTCATGCTCACATTTAGTGCTGATAGCATTCATCCTATGGTATCAGGTCATCATTCATATACATTTTAAGTGTCTTCTAATGTTATAGAAAATAAGCAAGATACAAATATTTATTATCTATTTATTTTTCTATTTTGTATTTATTCATCTAATTATTCATCTGTATATTTATATTGATAGGCATATACTATAACCTCATTAGTCAGTATATATGTCCAATATTAATCAAATAGGATATTTATAACTGATAGGAACTGTTAGCAATAAGGTCATTTACATGGTTTCTTTGGTATATTTATGTGTCTATATATATATATATTTTTTTTTTTTTCTAGGTATAATATATATTATGTCACATATGTATTTCTAGATATATACATATATATTCATTTACTTGCTACTTACAGATGCTCATTTACTCATATATTAGTGTGTACATTGATTCATCCATATATTTATTTATTTATTTATGTATTTATTTATTTATTTATTTATTTGGAATTGTTATACTGAAGTTCCTAATGTTTATGATGAATTGAATATGTAACTATGAAATATAACTTCCAGATAGATAATTATGAGTTTGAATATACGCTCTAAGTATTTTCCTAGTAACCATTTTTAGTAACTACTGATGTATGTGCTAGATTATTACATCTATATATATATATATTTTGGTTTTTAACATTCGAGATGTGTATAGGCATATACATTACATATATCTCATATTGTCTGCTTTTATAATATACAATTTTTATATTTAGTTTAGTTTTAATATGCTACTTAAAGAATTTACAACGCAGCTTGATTTTTTAGAAGACACTTAAAATGTATATGAATGATGACCTGATACCATAGGATGAATGCTATCAGCACTAAATGTGAGCATGACTTTAAAAGTAAATTACACTCTTTTATTAAAGGAAGATGGCTGTTAACTAATTAATTAATTAGATAAATGGTGCAATGAAGGACTACAGAGTACTATTTAAGTTGAGCTGCTTTATTCTATAATGAAATCTGATGAAGCGTATCAAGGATACGTGAAAGCGCTCATTTCTTTTGTTTTATTTGTTCGAATAAAGAAGAAGTTGGATTTTTACTGTGAACTGGTGATTATTCCATAGGAACAGAATTGTTTCAGTCGTTTTGCTCTGGTTCACCTGTGTTATTTATTCGTATTACTCTGGTCGTGACAAGTGTTCCAGGTTTAGTTGAACGGTTTTTTCTGTATTTTTTAAGCTTGTTTATAGTTTACATGTTTCCTCATGTCTTCTGCAATTGTTTTGGAATAAAATATCTACACTAATGTTTTAATGACTTGCCATGACCTTTGTGTTTCCTTCAGAAGAATTGTCTGTAGTGAGTCTAGTAAGGTATTTCTGGTCTTATTATTGTTTATTCTGGTCATTTTTTCAGTCAATTAAAATGTTATAGTTTACCATAATATTTGATGTCCTTCTGTTCTAGTCAAGCTTTATCCTTGATTTAAATGGGCTTTTTAAATTAGCTTCTAACCAAGGAACATTTTATCAGATACTCTATGTTTATGCAGTGGGAAAAGCTGGATTTGAAATGGGTTAGTAGGCTGAAGATGATAAAGAGCACAGTTGTAGGATAGTGGCATATGTCTCTTCACATTTTAAAAGTACTTATCCAGAACTTGACTCTGGGTTTTCCAACAATGAGCTTCATTTTGGAAATTAATTGTTGAGACGAGTTTCAGCACAATGTGTTGTATTGTGGGAGCTGGAGGAGCACTTTTTGTTTTTGTTTTTTAATTCACCTTTCCTCCACTGTGGTTGTGACCTTGGATCTAGCATATATAATTTAGGTGGTGTGGATGTGGGGTCTTGCCCTCCAGCTAAAAAAATAAAAACAATTTTTTTTAGGGTTTTTGGTTTACTGTTTTCACTATTTATCTCTTGGAACATGATAAATCGAAACATGATTTGTACTCATTTGTCAGCCATTTATAAGTCACAGCTCATATACCTATATGGTTTTAGTTGCTTGAGGTATAGAGCCTTAGTGATTTTTTTTAATTTGTTTTAAGTTCCTATTTAACATAGTTGAAAATTGATTGCTTAATGTTGGTGGAAGCACTTGTAATTCAGATAATTTGTCTGGTTTATTTATGATGACTGTGTTGAGAAGAATACATTTACTTGTTGGATTGGATCTAGTACCTTCTTGAACCATTTGAGTAAGGCTTATTTTGAGTATTCCTCCCTGTCAGGGATTCCAAACATTGTATTCTTTGGAAGGACTGCTGCTACACATTACGCTTTACCCGTTCCATATGAACAGTGATACAAATCTTAGCAATCTCCCTTAGCCATGGATTGGTAGGATAGAATGGGCACGTGTTTAAATAAATAAAAAGGTGGTGGGGTTACAAATGTTTTCACTGTCACTAGTCTACCAAAGGTTAAGAGATTTAGCTTCTGTCATCTGTACAGCCATACAAGCTTAATGTTAGGAGTCTAAACAAAAAACTCTACTCCCTAAAAGTTCTCTTTACCCTAGAGAATAATGCTGATATCTGTGCAATCACTGAGATACGGTTTAAAGCCACGGACAGCACATCAACAGTGCAAGGTTATAATGCCTTCCACACATTTAGGCCAGCTACCTCATAGGCAGGGACTAAAGGTGGAGGTGTCTCTGTTTACATCAAAAATAAATATACATCAAGGCTGGTCAAACAGGGCAATGCACTCGAACTGCTCCATGTTCAATTCACTAGAGGTAAAATTTAATACCACTTCCTTGCAAGCTATAGGTCCCCCTCTATGACCCAGGAAACCAATACCATGCATTTAAACTCATTAGAAACACTAACCATCCAACCCAATACCATATTCATGGGTGACTTTAATTACCCCACTATTAACTGGGAATCCTATACGACACCAAATGCACAGGGATTCCTGGATTTTGTAAACACAAATTCCCTATAACAGATAGTCAATACACCAACTGGGGATGCAACCATACTGGATCTGTCCTTATTAATATGGGAGACTGCTGCATATCCCCTACTGTAATGCCTTCCCTGGTAAGGTCAGACTACAAAATAGTCTAATGGGAAGTAAAAATAAAACCTGCACCCCCAGCTAAACCTGGAATATCAGGAACTATTCTAAGGCTGACCTCCTGCTATTAAGTGAGAACCTGGCAAAATGTCAAGCCCCCATAAACCCTGACAACACTGCTGCCTATTAGGGTATTTCAAAAAATTTATTTTCTCTAATCATTTTGCATAGGTTTCTAAAATGTGGGGTTTGTTGAGTTGTGTATGTATGTAAAAGATTTAAATTGTCTGACTTCATTATGCGACAGCTCACAACATGTAAAAAAAACATGCTGTTTCCAGTACAGCTAATTGCTTTCCAGTGTTGTATTTATTTATCTTCAGTCAGTTTTACTTGAGTTTCCATAACCTCCTGCAACCTACTTTACTTATTTAAAGCCTTGTGCACTATTTAATTCTATTTTCATTTTTCAAAATTCTATGTTGTTTCGTGTTTACACTGTGCAGAGTGAAACATTGTATTTAATTACTTTTTGATGATTTATCAATTCATATAGTTTCTGCACATGCGGCTGGCAGTGTTAATATTAATCGATAGAGCCCAGTCCCACTAATGGTGAACCATGACCTCAGTGAGAAAGTCAACCAGAGCTGCTACTGATGTCTGGCTTGTTGGCCAGCAGTTACCTGCCCTTGATATCTCACCTTGCTCAAATCAGCTTCCAACTAACAGTCATGTTTTACGCAGACTATTCTATGATCTTAAAACCAACAAGTTAACTCTTTCAGCCAGTTGTTCAAATGCTGTTGATGAAGTTCTGCATTTATGGCAGTTAGCTAGCATACTTACAACACAGAAGTCGAATGCAGTGGCAAAACTCAAAAGTCCGTATGAGAAGTATTCTAGAATCAGGAAGAATAAGAAGCGCCAGTCAGATACACAGTCTCAGTTAGAAACAGATTTTAGCAATAGCTTTTGAAGCTTTTTGATGTGGGGCTTGCTGATGCAGAATTATTGATAAAGACTCAAGAAGACTGGGATTTTCTACAAGATCAAGGTACAGCCAGAAAAATGATAATTGGTGGAGAGGACACTGAATTCAAAAAATGAATGGACAGAAAGGAAAAACAACTACAGGAAGAAATGAAATGCAAAGGTAAAGAACAGCTGAAAGAAACAGCCAGAGAAGCTGGAGAGCTGACAGAGGCAGAAGATGGTAGTGAACATGAAAATGATGATGAAGATGATGCAGCAGCAAACATGCCAAAATACCACCAGAATTTAATAACTGGTAGACAGCCTGTCAAAGAAGAGAGCACAGTAGATACAGGATCACCTGAATTGGTATCCAAAAAACGATGACTGGTGGATGATCCTCTTCTTGTTGCCAGCTTGGACCACACAAGAATAATTTCTCATCAAGCGATGCGTATTGTTGCACCAGCGTTGCAAGCGGCTGGCATTGACATAAATGATCTGGTCAGGTCCACAAGTTCAATACACAGAGCAAGGCAAGCTGCACAACAATCCATAGCTGACAAAGTAAAGAAGCAGTTTCAACCATCACCACCCCTTGTAGCACATTTTGATGGGAAGCTGTTACTTCAAGGTGATGGAGAATTTGCTGATTACATGCCACTTGTTACAGGTTAAAATACTGAAAATCTGCTGGACATACCCCAACTTCCATCAAGTACTAGTAAAGCTGATGGGACAAGCAGTGGTACAGACATTGCATAGCTGGCCAGGTGTTCCAGAATGGCTAGCCGGTTTGTGTTTTGATACTACCAGTGCCAATACTGGTGTGCTCACTGGTGCTATCACAGTGATTCAACGAGCATTTGAGAAACAAGTCTTGTTTTTACCATGCACACGTCACATTTTAGAAATTATTTCTATGGCAGTGTTTGACATGTTCTTCCTATCTTCAGGACCATGAATAGCAGTTTTTAGAAGATTTAAAGAATACTGGAAACTTCTTCACTTGAATGCATACGCACCACTGGTTTAGGAAACTGGAGCTAATGGATGCCTGTTAGACTGTGAGAAACACTGGCTAGCTGAGAAGAGAAGTGAGGTTGTTGCACTACTTCGAGACAAGCTGACATGTGAAACACAGCCTCGTGATGACTACCTTGAATTTCTCAAGCTGTCACTGCTCATCCTCAATGACAAACCACAGGGTGAAGAATTTGCTTTTAGTCCACTTGGTGCATACCATCATGCCAGGTGGATGGTAAAAGGCATACACTGCCTTAAAATCTACTCCTTCTGAGAGCAGTTTAGATTAACTGCACATGAAATTCAGGATTTTTGCTGAATCTGCCTTTTCACAGTGACAGTGTACGTTAAGGCATGGTTTTCAGCTACTGGCACTTGCAATGCTCCATTCAATGATCTTTGCCTGTTGCAGACACTGGAGTCATTTACAGCCATAGACAACCAGATGGCTCAAGTAGCTTTGCAAAAGTTCAAGGGACACCTTTTGTATTTAAGCAAAGATCCCATAGCACTGTCCTTGTTCTCAGATAGTGTGTGGAATGAAGAGAAACACCACATTATTGAAGCCTTGAAAAAGCCATCAGTAAGAAAGATCTAAGAAGATGAATGCAAACGCTGTTGCCAGTTTCCAGGGTATGACCTTATCTGACTTCGCAATGGTACAATCAATGAATATGTTCACTGCTGTCAACATAAACCCATCATTCCTAACAGCTGATTCTGCAGCATGGAGCAACACGCCTGACTCTATCATCGCAAAACAAACTGTTACAGCTTTGCGAGTTGTTAACGACTGTGCCAAATGAGCAGTCAAATTAGCAACTGACTTCTGTCAAGTGCTGACTCACAATGAGGAACAGCAAAAGCTGGTATATTAGATTGTTGAACACCACTGGCAGAAAGTCACAGAACCTCTAAAAATACACTATAGTACTATAAATGAACTGCTGTAAAACTTGAGCTTACTACCTATGAATCTTGTTGATTTTTACTAGGCTTATTTTTTCCTAAACTGTTTGTCTGTAATTCTGAGCAACACAAATGTCAAACATTTCAGATCCAGCATGAAACTGATATTTGCCATTTGTGTACTGATTTGTGAATATATATAATTTCTATTGGTACAATTTGGAAAAAAAATTAAAAATCTCAGAATTAAAGTGCACTGAGCTGTCACTTAACTAAGAGTTTAAGGATTTAAATTTTACATGGTTCTTTGTCCTACCAACCCTCATAAAATCAGGGGGGTATGCGAACAGAAAATCCAAAAAAAAATGTTTTGCTATACACATGAAACATCATACTGCCTATGTAGAACTGTTCACAGAAACCCTGTACAAGCATGTTAATAGCTGCATACAGGCAGATGTACCACCAGGAAGAAGTACAGAACTAACTCAAAACACAAGCCACCCTTGTGGAATCACAAACTCAATAGGCTGTATAACAGGAGGAAGAAAATCATGGCAAAAATTAGGAGGTGCTGCACCCAGCAGGATAAAATCACTCTCATCAAATGAAACAAACAACTCTGAGGACAAAGTCTACCAAAGCCAAATTTGAGGTAAGTTTGGCCTCCCAGGCCAGGGACAACCGAACAGCATTCTTTAGCTATGTCTGCAACCTCAAAGGCAATACACAATTGTGTGCAGAGCTTGCTGTAAAAGGAGCCACCTATATTGAGCCAGAAGATATAGAAAACCTCCTGGCTGATAAAATTCAGCTCCAACCTTAGCCCCCCCCCCCCCCCGACTCCCCCTCAACCTTCCCTTAGGAAACATCATCAAATACAACTCCAAATACTATCACTAGGGAACAAGTCATTTTTGCTCTCTCTTAAGACCAAGAACACTGCATCAATGGGCCCAGACAATATCCCAGGATGCCTTTCTAAATAGCATGAAACTTGACCTATCATGGCCTCTGGAATTACTATTTAACTTTAACCCTCAAACAGGCTTCATTCCTCATGAATGGAGAAAGGCAACAGTCATCCCTCTACACAAAGCTGGGCCAACTACAGACCCATAAGTCTCACTAGTCTTATATGTAAAGACATGGAAAGAATTATCATGGAGATGATCAATAACGATGTAGTAAACCCTCCAGACACTGGACCCAACCCGGTCTGGTTTTGTCAAGGGCAGATCATGCCTACTCAACCTGATCCACTTCTTTGAGAAGGTCACTAAAGCAATGGATGAGGGCAGAATCATTCACACTGTCTACCTTGACCTGGCCAAGGCATTTGACACAATACATCACTCAGACATTGTTGACAAACTCAAGAGTTTAAGTACAAACCTATATGTCACACAGTGGATAGCCAACTGGCTCACAGACAGGACCCAGAAAGACATCTACAAGGAGGCCAGTCACAATTGGAGTCTCTCAGGGATTAGTCCTTGGACTGCTCCTTTTTGGCATTTACTTCTCTGAACTCAAGGCCAATGTCATTGGTCTCTGGCTGACTAAATTTGTAGAAGATTGCAAATTAGGAGCTATCATTGAATCTCACACTATCATTGAATCTCACACTGACACAAATATTTATCTAGGAGGGGCTGACAAAGACAAACAACTGGTGTCAGAGCCATGAACTAAAACCAAATGCCAAGAAATGTATAATAGTATCCTTTGGGTAGTCATCCATCCCTTGTAACTATCATATTGAGAACACAGCCCTTAGAGTTGACCCAGTAGTCAGGGACTTAGGGACATGCATAGCTAGTAATCCAGCCTTTGACCATTATGTGTCTACAGTGGTGAGGAAATCATTCTATGTTGTGCGACTAATAAATAAAAGTATGGCATCTAAGTCCAAGGAAGTCATTGTTCCACTGTATTCGGCATTCATCAGACCTGTCATTGAGTAGAATGCCCCCTTTGGTATGTACCTACCAGGATCCGCCACATAACACAAGCACTCAGGTCACTCCAGAACAAGTACAAATATGACTCTGGTATTGTTTATGTTGGTGTGAATGACCTGAGCTGTACCTCCCTGAACTACATGAAAAGAGACATGGAGAAGCTCTCCGATCACGTAGTGCAGGCCAGTATGACCCTAACCCTGAGTAGCATCTTGCCCTCACCAAGAATGATACCACGGTATAGAAAAAAAATGATCAATTTCAACAACTGGCTAAGCTTCTGGTGTCATTCAAAGGGGATCCAGTGTCTGTCAGCCTGGGATGACATGCTCGACAAGCCATGCTGCTTCGCTAGAGATAGCTTGCACCTGTCACCCTTAGGCTTTCAAATACTGGCCAAGGCTCTTGCCACCCCCATAGTGCCTTTTTTAGGCAAGGCTCAAAAGACAAACCCACCGCCGTAAATAGTACAAGTAACACAAAAATGAGGGTAATGCTACTCAGTGTGCCAGAAGTCTAAACCTCAAAATGCATGCACTCGAGGCACTACTCAGTATGGAGAAAATTGATATATGTGCAGTAACAGAAACCTGGTTTAAGGCTCCAGAGATCACCCCAGCACTACCAGGCTACAACTCATACAATACATTTCGGCCACAAAACCCGCACCGAAATACAAAAGGTAGGGGAGTATCCATATTCATCAAGGATATCCAAACCTCCAGGTTAGTGGCACCGCACAATGCTTCAGAGATCATCCATGTGCAACTAACAATGGGCAAAAACTGCTACTCAAATTATAGCTTGCTACAAATCACCCACCATGTCCCAGAAGCCCCACTCCACATTCCTGGAAACACTGGGAAACATAAAGGTCCTAACCAAACACCCTAATATTGGGTGATTTCAATTACCCAAAGATTAACTGGGAGAACTACCCAAGTACAAACTCCCTTGCCCAACATTTCCTACAATTTATAAACTCAAACACCCTGGATCAACTGGTCAACACCTCCAACAGAGGTGACAACATATTGGACCTGGTCATCATCAACATGGGCGACTGGTGTTCCACACCAGAGGCCAACCCCTCGCTGGTTAGATCTGACCATAAACTAATCACTCTGGATATCCACATTCTGCCACCACCCCCAGTCAAAGAAACCACCGTGAAAAAACTTTCAAAAGCAAACTTCACTTTACTTAAGACCAAGGTGGGAAGTTTCAAAGCCCCCAGGCTAAAGGATAACGTTGTCCAAGCTGCAAAATCCTTTACTACTGCACTCTACAGGCACCTACAAGAATGCATGAATCATGCTATCCCAAACAAAACCAAGACTCACTGCTCCAAGAAAAGGAAACCAGTCTGGTGGAACCCTGCCATAAACAAGCTGTACAATAGGAGAAAACTAGTACAGAAAAGAGTAAAAGAAGACATCCCTGATCAGTATCAGCAAGAAACTACGTTCCCTCATAAAATCATCCAAGACTAGCTTCGAAAGAAAAATTGCCATGGACTCCAAAGATAACCACAAGGCATTTTTTAAAAATGTCAAGAATCTAAGTGGCAATTCTCAGAACTGCTCGGAGTTAGTGCAGAATGGCACAAAATACACCGAACCGACTGATATAGCCAACATCCTGGCAGACAGGTTCAGTTCAAACTTCATTCACCCCCAAATGTGCCCATATCTATACCAGAAGAATGTAGTGCCCCTGAAATCACAGACACTCAGGTTAAAACAGCCCTCTCCAAATCCAAAAACACAGAATCAATGGGACCAGACGGTGTCCCAGGCTGCGTCCTACACGAGCTCAAAGATGAACTAACCCCTCATCTAAACACACTGTTTAAACTCAGCCTCTCCACAGGCTATGTGCCCACAGAGTGGCACACAGCAACTGTTACTCCGTTCCACAAAGGTGGAGCCACAACGGACCCTGGGAACTATTGCCCTATACTCCTGACTTGCTTGGTCTGCAAAGCTATGGAGCACATCATCATGGATTTCATTAACAGAGACATTGGGAACTTCCAAACACTGGACCCTACCCAGTTCGGCTTTGTTAAGGACAGATCATGCCTCCTAAACCAGGTGGACTTCTTTGAGACAGTTTCAAAGGCTATAGACGAGGGAAAGGTGGTCCACACAGCCTACCTAGACCTCACAAAGGCCTTCAACAATATTTCCACACTCAGGTATTATAGACAAGCTCACCAGCCTGAACATAAAACCCTACATCACGAGATGGGTTGTCAACTGGCTCATGGACAGAACCCTCATGGTAAGAGTTGTGGGAGCTACGTCTGACTCTAATCTGGTTACAAGTGGCATTCCCCAGGGCTCAGTCCTAGGACCCCTCCTGTTCAGCATATGCTTCTCAGAGGTACAGGCAAGCACAGGATGGCTGACAATGTTCACAGACGACTGAAAATTAAGGGCTATAATTGACTCTCCGGCTGACACAGACATCCTCCAAAAATGTCCCAATGAGACAGATACCCAGTGTCAAAACCATGACCTCAAGCTAAATGCCAAAAAGTGCACAGTCATCCCCTTTGGAAAAAGCAAAGTACCCACAAACTACCACATAGGTGGTAGCCCCCTAAATATGGGAGACGTAATAAGGGATCTGGGGACCCAAGTAGATAGTAACCTCTCCTTTGATAATCACATTGCCAAAATGGTTAGAAAATCCTTCTATGTGGTCCACCTAATCACAAAAGGGTTTGCATCCAGATCAAAAGAGGTCATTGGGCACCTCTATGCATCACTCATCAGACCCATCATAGAGTACAATGCCCCATCTGGGATGTACCTTACAAGACACCTGCAACAACTGGAAAGACCACAGAAGTACCACACCAAGAGGATCACTGACCTCAAGCAGATGCCCTATGCAGCTCGACTGAAGAAACACCAGCTGTAATCGGTTGCATACCGCCTACTCAGAGGCGATCTCTGCCTGACATACAAGGCCATGTCCAACCCAGATTTGATGGACATGCTCCACCTAAAGAAAACCATATCCCCACGAGCCACATGCTCCAGGGATCTAAACCTCACCACAACAATAAATAGGACATGCTGGAGGGATAGATTCCTGTCCCAGAAACTTCCCATGCTCTGGAACAAGATTCTAATCTACATTAGGCAGAGCTCCTTGCTAACCCTTGTGTGCCCAAAAACAAGGGCATCCAATTTACAATCATTCTTATTACTCCTGGGGGAGAGGGGGCAGATTCAAGGGGAAGGGATGGAATTACAATCCAAATTAAATACAGTATTTCCTGCAGGTATTGATCATCATTTTTCAGTTACTCAGAATGACATACAAGATAGAGATAAAACTCAGTCCCCAACACAAGAGGGGCCACCAAATGAAATTAGTGGTATTACTGTGACGTGTGGGGGTAGAAAGTTTAGGCTGGGCAATTTCGGCATTTTTAATTTTACTGATATGGAGATCAAAAATGAACATTTCCAGCTGTTCACTAAAGGGTTTCAGTTTGTCCCTACCCATCCAGGGGCCTTGGTTAAAACATTGGTTGATGTAAAGTTGTTTACTAGGCAATTAAACTTAAAATTATTCTTTATGAGGCAGGATTACAACAGATTCCACCTTTGCAGAAAGAGTTTGTTCAACCCTCCATTTAATCCCTCACTAAGAATTTTTGAAGAAATGGTTGAGCAAGATATTAGAAGTTTAGAATTGAAGAAAGATTCAGTTAGTAATTTCAGTGAATTTGAGAGAGATCTTCTCAATGACCTTAGAAGCAACAAATGCAGGGTTATGAAACCTGATAAGGGGATGAGGTGGTTTTGATGTATTCTATGGACTATGAGACAAGTATGTACAACATTTTGAATGATGAGAACCAATACACTGTGGTTTCAAAGAAAGAGATCAATATTGCTTATTCTAAAATTAAGTACTTTCTTTTTGATCATTTGTTACAAGGAACTACTAATGAGAAATTATATAATTATTTACACATGAAAAATCCTAAGATCCCCACAATTTTTGGGATACCCAAAACCCATAAAGGTGTGGAGAATCTTAAATTTAGACCTATTGTTGCAGGGAGTGGGTTCTATAACAGCACCCCTTGCCATTTTTATAGATCATCAAATCAAAGAATTTATTAATTCAGTTGTACATATTACAAAAGACTCACGGTATTTTCTTAAGTGTATCACCAGGGACAAATTCAACAGTGAAGTTCTTCTGGTTACCATAGATGTGGTTGAACTATTTCCCAGTATTCCACATGACACGGGTTTAGATTGGTTTGGTGAGGTGTTAGTGGAGGTTGCACATTTGAAAGGTAACGTTGTACATTTGATTTTGGAATTTATGGACACTATCCTTTAGAACAACTTTGTTTATTTCAACAGGGAATTTTACAAGCAGGAAAAGGGGGTTGCCATGGGAGCTGCCTGTGACCCTCTTTATGCAAACTGCGTCTTGTATTATTGGGAGAGGAAGTTCATATTTGAGACCGATTGGAATAAGTATATTTCCTTCTACACTCGTTACCTTGATGACATTTGTCTTTTTTGGGAAGATTCAGAAGAAACCTTACAGGAGTTCCTTTGTTATATCAACAATTCTTCTGAATTTTTAAAATTTACTTACACCTTGTCCCAGTTGAATATATACTACTTAGATGTTACACAGTACAAAGATCATGCCAACCAGTGCTTCCAATCTAAATTATTTAGAAAGAGCAAGTTTTCCAACTCATACTTACATTATGATAGTGGACAAAAATGGAAATTAACTTGGTGGGGCACTATCAAAAGAAAGGGATCATTAAAGGGCAACTAATTAGGGCATCAAGAATGACCAGTGAGAGGACAGTTTTTTTTAGAAGAGGTAGAACTTCTTACACTTTTATTCTTGAACCGTTGTGATATTGGTGATATTGTGTTACCATTTGTGCCAACATTTGTCATTGCTATGCTGGTTTTTGTATTAAAACATTTACTGGTTATGCTGTCCTTTCTTGCCTTGAATGAACACACCAACCTAAAATTCCAAATTCCTGTGAAAATCCTATGTTTTTTCAATACTCAGTCAGTCCAAATGTGGCATTTACTAGCTGTTTTCTCAGAAAATGGGAAATCATTATCTAAAATTTCCAGACTAGAGCCTGAATCTGTCACTGCAAATATGGTCTCTTCTGGAATACTCAATATTGTCAGCCACTTCTGCTGCCATTCTTTTTGGATATCTGACACAGGTTCTTTTGAACGCAATAGTGTCGAGGCTCTGCACATGTTTTTTAGTAGTTAAAGCTGGAACGGATTCATATATATATATATACATATATATGGGTCCCATTCAGAAGACCGAAACGCCGATTCCCCGACGCGGAAATCACCGATGCCAGATGACCGACAGGTACGTATACCGACAGGGTGATTCGCCGACAGTGGAAAGACCGACAAGGGTAATCTGCGATCGCGACCCGGTAAGTGTGCGATAGTGACGGAGGTAGGAGTGGTCAGGTAAGTGAGTTAGGGTTAGGGTGCAGGTAGGTGATGTGTACGTTAGTGTCGGAGCTTGGGCTAGGGGTGTGTAAGTGAGTTAGGGTTAGGGTGCACGTAGGTGATGTGTACGTTAGTGTCGGAGCTTGGGCTAGGGGTGGGTAAGTGAGTTAGGGTTAGGGTGCAGGTAGGTGAAGTGTGCGTTAGTGTCGGAGCTTGGGCTAGGGGTGGGTAAGTGAGTTAGGGTTAGGGTGCAGGTAGGTGAAGTGTGCGATAGTGTCGGACCTTAGGGTTAGGGTTTGGGTCAGGGCTAGTGTGTATGGTATGTAGTGTCGTGTTGTTTACGTTCCGTGTCGGTGATTTGGTGTTCGGTGTTTTGCGTTGTCGGGTTTGTGTCGGGTTAGTGTGTTTTCGGTTATTTGGCGTTGGTGAGTTTTGTGTCGGGAATCATGTCGGTGTTTAGAAGTAGACCCATATATATATATATATATATATATATATATATATATATATATATATATATATATCCATTCACTCTGTCTGGTCAGTTGCCTTTTCTGTCTGCTTTCAGGTCTCGTGCTTGACTAAAGCCGCTTCATTGGGAACCGGTAGACTTGCTGAAAAACTTATATCAATTTCTTCCAGGTTCTGAAAAGGCACTTCTTGAATAGTTGGATGCTTAAATTTAATGAGTTGCAGTACTGCATAGTTCTCTGTCAGAATTCCTGAAAATGGCTAACCTCACAGTCCCCTAGTAGGAGGCGCCAGCTCTCTTTAGCTGCTTGTAGAAGTCTCTCATGATCTGCTAATTTCAATACCTCAAAATTTGTTTTGTGGGGGGGTATATTTTTGTGACTTGGAGGCTTTAGAGTTCTGAACACTCTTTCTAAAATAAAGGGTTATGCTGGACTACGATTCAGTGCTCGATTTAAGTATTCATATAAATTGTCAGTCTTCACCTCTTTTAGTAACCTCAGCAAATGAAAATGATTTCTTTTGGATCTATTTTCTATCCCCTACACAACACTACATTTGCAGGATTTTCTGTTCAAGTCTATTCATATTAATTGTTCATTCCTTCATGCTAAAAAAAACATTTTAAAGTGGAATGTTGTCACCACTAACATCTATGAGATGGAGTTTTATTAGCAAAATGTAGGAAATTTGTTTCACTTATGATGCAAAGTGATAAAACTGTGTGATATATATATATGTGTGTGTGTGTGTGTGTGTATATATATATATATATATATATATATATATATATATGTATATGTGTGTGTGTGTGTGTATATATATATATATATATATATATATATATATATATATATATATATGTGTGTGTGTGTGTATAGATGTATATATATATATATATGTGTGTGTGTGTGTGTGTGTGTGTGTGTGTGTGTGTGTGTGTGTGTGTGTATGTATAGTTCTTATGGTTTTAAACAGAGATTCATTTCTTCTTTAGGATTCAGTCTCTTGACACAAGCTTTTTAATACTGACTTTCTAGGCCTGCATATAAAAATGAGACAACATTCATTTACCAGCTTCTTCTTTGTCTTCTTTCAGCTGTTCCCGTTAGGGATTGCCACAGCGGATCATCTGTTTTCATTTCTTCCTGTCCTTCGCATCTTGCTCTGTCACACCAACCACCTGCATGTCCTCCCTCACCACATCAATAAACCTTATCTTAGGCCTTCCTCTTTTCATCTTACCTGGCAGCTCCATCTTTAGCATCCATTTCCCAATATACTCAGCACATCCAAACTAATGCAATCTCACCTCTTTGGCTTTATCTCCATATCATTGAACCTCAGCTGACCCTCTGATATACTGATTCCTAATCCCGTCCATCCTTGTCACACCCAATGCAAATCCTAACATCTTTAACTCTGCAACCTCCAGCTCTGTCTCCTGCCTTTTTGGCAATGCCACCATCTCCAACCCATATAACATAGCTGGTCTCACTACCCTCTTGTAGGCCTTCCCTTTCACTCTTACTGGTACCTGTCTGTCACAAATCACTCCTGACACTCTTCTCCGCTCACTCCACCCTGCCTGCATTCTCTTCTTTACCTGTCTTCCACACTCATCATTACTCTGAACTGTTGATCCCAAGTATTTAAATTCATCCACCTTCACCAGATCTACTCCTTGCATCCTCACCATTCCTCTATCCTCTTTCTCATTCACACACATATATTCTGTCTTAGTCCTGCTGACCTTCTTTCCTCTCTTCTCTGTAGTAAATCTCCACCTCTCCAGGGTCTACTCAACATGTTCCCTACTCTCACTACAGATCATAATGTCATCGGCAAACATCATAGTCCATGGGGACTCCTATCTGATCTCATCTGTTAACCTGTCCATCACCACTGCAAACATAAAAAGGGCTTAGAGATGATCCTTGATGTAATCGCTCCTCCACCTTAAATGCATCCATCACTCCCACTGCAGACCTCACCACTCTCACACTCCCCTCGTACATATCCTGTTCCACTCTTGCATGCTTCTCTACCACTCCCAACGTCCTCATACAGTACCACATCTCCTCTAGACACTCTGTCATATGCTTTCTCTAAGTCCACAAAGACACAATGCAACTCCTTCTGAGCTTCTCTTTACTTCTCCATCAACATCCTCAGAGCAAGGATAACATCTGTAGTGCTCTTTCCCAGCATGAATCTATACTGCTGCTCACTAATCATCACCTCCCCTTCTTAACCTAGCTTCCACTACTCTTTCTCATAATTTCATGCTGTGACTGATAAATTGTATCTGTAGTTACTACAGCTCTACACATCACCCATATTCTTAAAAATCAGTACCAAACCACTTCTTTTCCACTCCTCAGGCATCCTTTCACTTTCCAAGATTTCAATAAACAGTCTGGTTAAAATCTCCACTACCATCTCTCCTACACACCTCCATGCTTTCATAGGTATGTCATCTGGACCAACAGCCTTTCCATTCTTCATCCTCTTCATAGATGTCCTTACTTCCTCCTTGCTAATCCGTTGCACTTCCTGATTCACTATCCCCACATCATCCAACCTTCTCTCTCTCTCATTCTCTTCATTCATCAGCCTCACAAAGTACTCTTTCCATCTGCTCAACACAATTTCCTCGCTTGTGAGTACATTTCCCTCATTATGTTTTACCACCCTAACCTACTGCACATCTTTCCCAGCTCAGTCCCTCTGTCTAGCCAATCAGTACAGGTCCTTTTCTCCCTCCTTTCTGTCCAACCTTTCATACAACTCTCCATACGCCTTATCCTTAGTCTTCATCACCTCTGTTTTTGCAATATGCCTCATCTCTTTATATTCCAGTCTACCTTTTTCATCTATCTAACAATCCCACTTCTTCTTTACCAGTCTCTTTCTCTGTATACTCTCTGGTACTTCCTCGCTCCACCACCAGGGTCGCCTCCTTGTCCTTCCACTGTCCAGATGTCACACCAAGCACCATACTAGCTCTACTGTAGTTATCCAGCTATTTAGTAACATTTCACTGCCACCCAGTGCCTGACTTAACAGTTCCCTGAACTCCACCTCACAATCACCCTTTTTCAACTTCCATTTGATCCTTGGCACTGCCCTAATACTCCTCCTCCTCTTCTTGATCACGATCATCCTACAGACCACCGTCCTATGTTGCCTAACTATGCTTTCCCATGTCACCACTTTACAGTCTCCAATCTCCTTTAAATTGGTCCTCTTGCATAGGATATAATCCACCTGTGTGCATCTTCCTCCACTCTTGTACATCTCCCTATGCTCCTCCTTCTTCCTAAAATACATTTACCAGCAAAAATGGAAATTAACTTGTTGGGCCATTAACACAGAATGAGTGCTTTCCATCGGAGACACTGGACATGTGTTAAATTATTGGTTTGGGTATGAGAAGGCAGTCTTGAGGGTCAGGAGAGTAGGTAGAGTGCAAGAGGTTTGTGAATGCAGGTGCAGTCTCTGTCAGTTGTACTGACTCTAAGCTTTAAAATGGAGGACTCACTAAGTAGTATGACATGTATGGATGCACAAGGCACAATGTGATAGCCTCATTGATTCAAAGCAGGTGCCAAGCAAAGCACATGACTACCTTAACTGTATGTCATGTGTCTGCTCAGAGTTACTATGGAGTAGGCTGGAAATAATGGACAAATAAGGCCCAGCAAGCAATGTAGACTATCCTCTCCAAGACTTCACTAACATGCCCTCTATCATCCAGTGAGAAGAAATAGTGTTTTTACCCCAAGAAGCTCTTCATGAGAAAAGGCTCATCTGTGGAGGACAAACTAAATTTGTGAAGTGGAAAAAAAAGGAAGGGAAATGTGATATAACAGATGGTAGACATAGCACTGTAACCCTCAAATAACATTAAAAAATGTTATATATTAACAACTTTAGATTGCCTGTAAAGTTCAATATTTCACACTGGGGGCTTGTAGCTTAAAAACAATAAGGGTCAAACTTTCAAAAACAGGCTGGCTGATTTAGGAATCCCAAATGAAGTCCCATTCCAGTTCATCTTAATCAGTGGGACAACGCCCCTTTAAGATCTTTTCATTTTACCTCTCCTTTTCTTCCCCCAGATAGAGTGCGTCAGTCAACAGAGTAATTTACTTCTCTCATCCATCTGTCATTTTTTGTGTGTGTGAGTGTGTGTCAGTGAAGAGGCACAGAAATGGCAGTGCAGAAAAAGGACATGGCATGGGAGCACTGACTGGTGTATACTAAAAAAACAACAGATGGACAGTTTACGATCTATAATTAAACATTGCTTATAGACAGCACAGGGACACCAAATGAGTCTATTGTCTGTAGCACCAGACTACACAGGTGAGTGTGTCTGTGTGTGTGCATGTTAGAGACTGTGCATGTTACCTGCTAAAATAAAATAGTGGGTTGTAATGATTTTGTTGCCTTCCAGATAACAATTCTTACATTTTTCTCAGGGCTATTGTCATCATAGCAGACTCAACACTTTTTTCACATTTTTCAGTATGATCTATTCAAACTAAAGAATAACATCTCTGGACAAACATAGACATCACTAAAGCTTATTCAGGCATGATCATCTCCAATGAGATCTGCAAATGATTTAATACAAATTCTTGTGAAGGTTACTTTTTAGTTATTCATTATTTCTGACATTTTTTTTCTGTTTAAGCTCAGATCACTATTGTCCATGAACATTTGTTATACATACAAGTCTGTTCAGCAATGATGACAAATATTTGTTTTGTTTGTACGCGGTAGGCTGTTTGCAATATGCTTGTAACACCAGAGTGCACTTCAACGAATCGAGCATAACAAATTCTGTTATTACACTTATAAGGCAACATATATACTACTGCTTGTAGTCCTGACATTAGCTTAGGATACGATTATTATTTCTTATAACTGATATGTGATTCTTTTCTATTGCTTATATTTTAAGAGTTAACAGACGTTTGCTAAGTTATCATAATTAGAAAAACTCGAGAGAGCGGAGAGAAAATATCAGCAGATGAGTGGAAAATGTTGCCTGCTCCCATGCTCTTTGCTTCTAATTATGCTGAGAAGACATTTTTTTGCATGAAATTGCTACTGTAACTCTTGAACTTAGTTATGCACATGGGACCCTGTCTGGTGTAAAATGCTTGTGGAGACCTTGTGTCATTAATCACTGCCTGGAAAAGCTTTGAATGTACAAAGAGAACCTGACAGATCATCAAATCACTATCTTTATCATTAGAAGCTTGCTTCTGGAAATAAATACAAAAAAGCTTGTTGTATATAAATCTCTGTTTGCAGTTTTTAGGCGTCACAGAAAAATCATTCATAATTTGTTTTATATTGAGTATAACATAGTTATCTATGGTATTTACACATCACTGCCAAGGAAATAGTTTAAAAATGCAATTATCGGTGATCTAAAGTGCAAACAATTGATTAGAAGTGCAAAGGTATGCTGTTTTCTTTTTGGTAAACAAAGTACTGACGGTTTTAAATCTAACTACACTGAATGACTTGTAAAGTATCTGACAGCAAAGTAGCAATTAACTAATACTAATTATATTTTAAAGCAAATACTGTTTCATCCCAAATGTGGCAATCCATAATTTAAGGGAAAATATTTCAAAGATTATACATGTATAATGAATAAGTGCTATACCTGTATGCACTACAAGGAGATTCCACAATTACTAAAATATAGAACAGTTTGACAAATGTTACTAGTCTACAAACCAACGACGACTCTATATAAGTGATACTCTATCACATCACTGAAGCAATCATTTATGGAAAGTGGGAAAACAATTAGCACAAACACAGCAAACCTGCAATCAAAGGTAAGATTCTCAATTATTTTTAGAGTTCATGTCAGCAGTAAGTAGGTAAAAATGCACCTAGTTTACAAGGCTTAGCTGTTAATCTCTTTTTACTTCAAATGTATCATGCTGTTTTAGGTATTTGCTTCATAATGCACCCATCAGTGTATTAAGTAAGCAGTAATGTCTGGCAGGATGGGCATTAAAGGACCTAATGAAATCTCTACCTCAAGGAGATGCAGGTAGACAGTATCCCACCCTGGAATTTCCATTATTTCCCTGCAATGACTCCCACACTAAGCAAACGGTCATTGCATTTTGTTTTTTATTCTTTCTTTTACCATATGGTTCTGTAATTTCAAAGTATGTTTTGCTTCTTCCTTGGTGCTTTTTAGAAAATTTAGTCATTTTCCTTGTTTATTTATAGTGGAATGTCTGAATTATTGAGTTTTTAGAAATGTCTAGGTAATAGTCCGTGAATATGTCTGTTTACAAATCCGTGTTTGTGTGTGTGTGTGTGTGTGTGTGTGTGTGTGTGTGTGTGTGTGTG
Organism: Protopterus annectens; assembly: GCF_019279795.1. Lineage (NCBI taxonomy): Eukaryota > Metazoa > Chordata > Ceratodontiformes > Protopteridae > Protopterus > Protopterus annectens. The sequence goes on along the minus strand of NC_056749.1, from coordinate 523,416,796 downwards.
TGTGTGTGTGTGTGTACACCTGAAGGGATGAATACCTCTAGTCAACCAACAGCTGTAAATCTTTTAGCAACTTTTCTATTATGCACAGTGGTACTTTTTTCTTTTCAACTGGTAATGAAATGTGGCAGCTAAAACTCTTCATGGTTTGCAATGTTTTGATGATCATAACAAATTATGTGTCCTTGAAATGTAATGATGAAATTCATATCCTAAGCATTGCTGTCAGGGTAAATTTGTCAAATCCATTTTTGAAACATATAACATTATGATTGAAGATCTAGTCATAATCCTCTGTGTTATGTGTTTGGGAAAATAATGTTAAGAAATTTACCTTCAGAGAGAACAAAGTGAAAGTTTGCCATCAGAGACCCAATTATAATTCTTAGTAACTCATGATAAAAAAAGCAGAAAGTTGAGAAGTGATGCATCATTCATTATGAATTTAAGTTGTAAAAAACTGACGTGATAATGCATTGAATTCACAATAATTTTTCACAGAGCAATAACATTTCTGTTGCACTACAATGTGCTATGCAACAGTCCAGAAATACACAATTCATTAAAACTCATCCTGAGGATATCACAAGATAAGAGAGAAGAGATTTAAAACTTAACAAACCATAAAAGATGGCCTGAAAGACTAGCAAAAATTTTGATGAGATAAGGATCACTTGATCCACTTAATCTGTACAGTTCCTGTCATAAAGTACATGTTCCTTTTGTTAACTGCTTTTTATTAATACTTTTCCATTGCCTATAAATTATATTATGCCTAATCAATGCACTCTTGGATTCTTAAAAAGTCACCATCTGTTCAGGAAGGCTATTAAAATAAATGATTCCCTATTATTTTTTTACCCTTTCTTCCTTGCATCTTCAAAAAGCATTTTTTGTTCACTTAGGCTTTGTGAGCTATCTTGAGGTGATATAATAAATGTGTTATATACCCTTTTTTCCTCTTTTATGGCTGCACACTGAAAGTTGTAATCTTTCAATATGGTTTTCAGTGGATACTATGCATATGTTGTGTTGCCCTACTCTACACTCCGTCTCTTGCTATTTGAATTATTTGGACTATCGCAAGAGTCCAACTGGATATAATCCTTTTACAGTTGAGGTTTGGGGAAATATGCTCCCATACCAACAAGTACAAACATCTAATACGAGTGGTAACCCTATTGTATGGTAGTAAAGAGTGCCTCATGTAAAGATGTCTTTCAGCTTTTCCCGGTTAGGGATCACTACAGTGGATCACCACTCAGCTTATGATTGGCAGTAGATTTTATGGTGTCGAGCTGCCAGTCCAGTGCCCAACCTTCAGAGAAGACACACACACACATGCACCTACCTGCATGTCTTTTTTTTTTTTTTTTTTTTTTTTAAGTTTAATTGATTGCAGGGAGGGCATGCAGACTCCACACAGAAGGTGCTCCAGCAGAGAATCAAACCGGAAAGCCTCTTGCTAATACAACATAATAAGTCAATGCAAAACAATGAACATATATGATATATATACTTGCAAATATTTACAGATATGACTAATTGGATGATAGGGCAATGTGGGAAGAACAATTGAAAAGGAAGAAGTAGTAGACTTGAGTGAAGTGATGGGAATAGCTGCTAACTGAATCCAGAATTGTTAAAGAAGATGGAACAGCTGAAGTAATACATAATGTGTTGTACAGGATAAGTAAAAGGCTGGTGTCTGAGGAAAGGAAACATGAAGCAGAACTGATTCGGGTCACTAAATAATACCACATATAAAAGTTTACTTGACAGATGAATGTATGGAAGACACTCAAAAAGAGGAAATTAGCATTGTATTGCCAAGGAAGAAGATTCCACATTCTGATGGGGTAAAAACATTTCCAGCCCTGTTTTTAAGGAACACATAACTGAAGAGATTTCACTGGCTTGTTTGCCAGTTAGGGCTGTTTCGTATTCATTACAAATGACAACGCTATACAAACAATTTGGAATAGTACTTCATCTGCCATACTGACCTGCATCTGCTGCAACTTAGAGATAAGAAGGATCCACTTTACTCTCCTTATGGCAATGCAGCAGAGGAGCGGGAATGACTGGATGGTATAAATCTGTCTGCATAATGATAGGTAATTTAACTTTTGATTGTGTTGCTTACAACAGAAATTATTACCAGTTACTATAAAAGGCTGAGGTGGAATATCAAGGAAGTATGTAAAAATCTTGTGGTTGGTGTAAAACAAGCTGGTCTCTTTAAAGGATAATGATCAATTAGTTGTGCATGGAACATTGTGATTATGCTCCAATACTGAGGAAAAAAACAACTTGTTAAGCACCTTTCTCATGTCTAAAAGTGCTTAACAAGCATTTGTTAAGCACCCCAATGTTGTTAAGACAAAAGTCTTGTGCTATAGATAAATAGGGGATAGTGTCTGCTGGCAAACAGCAGCAGAAGAAAAACATCTTTTAAAATATGTTCAGAGTGAATTATCTAACTGCTTCTAATGTTCTTTGTTCTTCAGAAAAACATGTTTCTGCTTAATGTCTGTTAGAAAACTAGTGAAACACTTTGTAGTCCTTTTTTTCAGTATCTAGTAGTACATGGAGCAAATAAAACTCTATGTCATACAAAGAGTTATGATGGCATCTCAATTATCTTAATCCTTTATTATGTTCATAGGTTCATACTAGGCTATCTGCTCTAGGGCATTTATAAGCCTAGCCAGAGTGTGTTTGGCTTTTGCCACCCATTTTAAATTAATTTTGCTATGCCCTTTTTCGAGGTTAGTATACTGTGCCTCTGTCTAACAGTGACACAGAAGTGATACCCGGGGTAAACCTACGATCTCCCATCCACTCATAAAGATTCCTCTTGAAGAGAGTCAATGAGGGACTCTGCCTAACCTGGACTGGGATTTTATTCCAGAGAGAAGGGAGCCTATGGGTTATGAATCTGTCCCTCGAGCATGCCCTATTTATTTCAGTGCTGAGGTTCAAGTCTCTCGAGCGCGTAGCTTGATGGGATTTGGATTTTCTGAGGTGCAGCATGTCCATTAATTCCGGGTTGGACATGGCTTTATATGTCAGGCACAGATCGCCTCTGAGCAGGTGGTATGCCACCGAGTAGAGCTGGTGTTTCTTTAACTGAGCAGCATATGGCATCTGTTTGAGCCCTTTGATTCTCTTGGGGAGGTATTTTTGAGGTCTTTCCAGTTGCTGCAGGTGTCTGGTAAGGTACATCCCAAAAGGGGCATTGTACTCAATTATGGGCCTGATGAGGGATGAGTAAAGAGGCACGTTGACCTCCCCTGATCTGGATGTGAATCCCTTCATGATTAGGTGGGCTATATAAAATGTTTTTCTAACCACTTTGGCCACGTGGTTGTCAAATGAGAGATTGCTATCAACTTGGGTCCCCAGGTCCCTAATTACTTCTTCTGTACTTAATGGATTACCACCTATGTGGTAATTTGTGGGCACTTTGTTTTTGCCAAAGGGGATGACTATACACTTTTTGGTGTTTAGCTTGAGGCCATGGCTCTGGCACCAGTTGTCTGTTTCTATGAGGCCCTTTTGGAGGATGCTTCTGTTGGCTGGAGAGTCGATTATGGTGCCCAGTTTGCAGTCATCTGCAAACTTGGTCAGACACAGTCCTTCCATATTGGCCTGTACCTCCGAGAAATATATACCGAACAAGAGAGGTCACAGGACTGAGCCTTGTGGGACGCCACTTGTAACTGGTATGGAGTCTGACATGGCTCCAGCAATTCTAACCATGTGGCTTCTGTCCTTGAGCCAGTTTGCAACCCATCTAGTGACATAGGGGTTTATATTTAAAACTGGTGAGCTTATCTATAATGCCCGAGTGAGGTATTGTATCGAAGGCTTTTGCGAGGTCCAAGTAGGCTGTGTGGGCCACCTTCCCCTCGTCAATGGCCTTGGTGACTGTTTTAAAGAAATTGATCAGGTTTAAGTGGCAGGATCTGCCCTTAACAAAGCCAAACTGGGTAGGATCCAGTGTCTGTAGGTCCCCAATATCTTTATTTATGAGGTCCATGATGATCCTTTCCATAGCTTTGCAGACCAAGCTAGTCAGGCTTATGGGGCGATAGTTTCCAGGATCCATTGAGGCACCACCTTTGTGGAGAGGGACCACTGTTGCTCTACGCCACTCTTTGGGTACATATCCTGTAGTAAGGCTGAGACTGAACAGTAGTTTTATGTTTGGGATTAGCTCTTCTTGGAGTTCATGTAGGATGCAGCCCGGGACACCGTCTGGTCCCACTGATGCTGTTTTTTTTGCTTTGGAGAGGGCAGCTCTTAGTTGAGCATCTGAGATGTCAGGGGGGCAGCACTCTGCTGGGATAGATATTTGCCCTTTTGGTGAGGAGGGTGGGGGAGTTTGCACTGAACATGTCAGCTAGGATGTTGGCAATGTCTGTAGGTTTGGTGTATTTTTTGTCATTTTGGACTAATTCTGAGCATATTTGGGAATTCCCACCCAGGTTCCTAACATAACTAAAGAAAGCCTTGTGATTATCCTTAGTGTCCTATGCAATTTTTCTCTCGAAGCTGGCCTTAGACGATTTTATGAGTGCCTGTAGTTTTTTGCTAATACTGATCAGAGATGCCTTCCCTTTTTGGGATTTTGCTCTATCATGTAGTAGCTTCCTCCTTCTATTGTATAGTTTTGCTTATGGCTGGGGTCCACCAGACAGGACGTCTACCTTTGGAGGATTGGGTCTTGGTTTTATTTGGGATTGCATGATCCATGCATTCCTGAAGGTGTTCATAGAATGTGTTTATAAAGGATTCTTTTCCACAGGCCCGGGGGCTTTGATGGATTCCACCTCGGTTTTGAGAAGTGTGTAATTTGCTTTAGAGAAGTTTTTCACTGTGGTTTTCTTGGCAGGGGGTGGGGTCGGGATGTGAATATTCAGTGAGATTAGTTTATGGCCTGATCTTACCAGTGAGGGATACACTTCTGGTATGGAGCATAGAGTCCCCATGTTGGTGATGATCAGGTCCAGTATGTTTTCCCCTCTTGTGGGCATGGTAACAAGTTGTTCCATAGCATTTGAGTTTATAAATTCTAGGAACCTTTGGGCTAGGGTGTTGGAGCTAGAGTAATGCTCCCAGTCTATGTTTGGGTAGTTGAAGTCGCCCAATATAATGGTGTTTGGAGAGACCTTCATATTTTCCAGTGTTCTCAGGAAGGCTGAGTGGGGTTCCTGGGTTTGGGAGGGTGGTCTGTAGCAGGCTATAAACTGCAAGGCAGTTTTACCCACTGTTAGTTGCACATGGATAGTCTCTGATGCTTCGTGCTGTGCCACCAACCTGGAGGTGTGGGTATCTTTGACGAATATTGATACTCCCCCTCCTTTTGTGGTTCGATCCAAGTTTTGGGGCCAAAAAGCATGGTATGAAGTATAACCTGGTAGTGCTGGGGTGCTCTCGGGAGCCTTGAACCAGGTTTCTGTTACTGCATAGATATCGATGTTCTCCATGCTAAGGAGAGTTTCGAGTGCATGCATCTTGAGGTTTAGACTTCTGGCATTGAGTAGCATTACTCTTAGTTTCTTATCTCTTGTGATACCTATGGAGGTGGGTTTGTCTTTTGAGCTTTGCCTAAAAAAGGCACTATGGGGGTAGCAAGAGCCTTTGCCAATATCCAAAAGCCCAGGTGTGACAGGTGCAAGCCGTCCCTAGCGAAGCATCGTGGCTTGTCGAGCATGTCATCCCAGCCTGACAGGCATTGGATCCCCTTTGAATGACACCAATACTTAAGCCAATTGTTGAAATTGATCATCTTGTCTTCATATTGTGGCATCATTCTTGGTGAGGGTAAGATGCTACTCAAGGTCAGGGTCATACCGGCCTGGGCTACATGCTCAGAGAGCTCCTCTATGTCTCTTTTCATGTAGTCCAGGGAGGTATGTCTCAGGTCATTCACACCAGCATGGACAATGACTGAGTCATATTTGTACTTGCCTTGGTGTGACCTGAGTGCTTGTGTTATGTGGCGGATCCTAGCGCCTGACAAGCAGCTCACCGTGACCTTCTCCTTGTTCAGCCTGGTGAGCAGGACGTCACTGTGCCTGACGATAGAGTCACTTATTACAAGTGTATCAGGTGTGTTGTTTAGCCTTAAGGGCTGTGACTGTTTGGCACACTGGCTTTGTGAGCAGTGTGTTGCATGTGTTTTGTTTTGGGGTAGCGGTTGCTTGGGTGTCTGCTTTGGAGGTCTCTGCTGCTTAGGCAGATTTTTATTTAGAGCCTCCGAGTATGTTTTTGTGTGTTTATGTGTTTGGTTTGCTGTCGTGGTAGGTCTATGTGAGACTGGAATTGTAGTGTGTGTGGTTTCCTTCTCCTCCTCACTGGTTACGCCAGTACTGAGTTGAGAGAGCTTAGCCTCCTGTTTGGCTATATGGTTGCATCTCTCACATGTGTTGGAATTTGTTGGGAGGAGAGGGTTGTCTATGTACATGAGGCAGTTGTAACATTGCCTCATGATTCCCAGATTCACCAGCTGGACCAGAGAGGAGATTGACAACTGACCTTTGGACATGCTGGAATAGTATTGGGAATTCCTTTATAATTGAATAAAAGGGCCAATGGGGAACAAGGTACTCAAGGGGAGTTTGTGAGGGTGTAGTGCTTTTAATTTTTTAGTGCTGACTTCTATAATTGCTTTAGTGAGCAAGTGCCAGGTAACTTAAATGCAATGTGTTACAGGTAACTTAAATGCAAAAATGACAAACAGTAACTTTCTTTCAAGTGAAACAAGGAAATAAGTACAGTAAGCAATGCAGATATCATTAGGAATCCACAGAAGTGCTGAAAAGCCACGTTTTAGGTGGAATTAGCGTTTCATGGAAATAACAAGCAAACAAACAACAAGCATACAAACAAAGGTAGATTCAGCAGGCCTTGATCTAGTCTATGCTACAGCTAACAAGGTGTACCAATTTCAGTAAGAAACAGTTCAAATATGCAGGCACTATAAGCCTTTAACCAGAAATTCCCAGCTCAGAAGGGCAGAGTCCAGCCTCTCCTCCCATGAGAGTGCAGACCATGAACCTTCTTAATGTAAAATAACTGGCCTGAAGCCCAGGTGCTTAAACCAGAACTAATACACTTTTAGAATAACAGACATTGAGCCCTTAATCAGCAGTTCCAAACTTAGAAGGATGTAATCTACCTGTCCTGCCACCACAGTGCAGGCCACAAACCTTCCTAATGTAAAACAACTGGTCTGAAGCCCCAAGTGCTTAATCCAAAAGACTTAGAATAACAGCTACACTTTAATCAAGTTACTACCAAACAGTAATAAATACAATTGAATACTTTAAAGAATGCCTGGATTAGTGCTCAAGTTATACAAACAAAGCTAGATTCATCAGGCTTGGATCTAGTCTCTGCTACAGCAAACAAGGTGTACCAATTTCAGTAAGAAGCAGTTCTCAACATGGATGTCAAGTTTCACCTCTGAAGCCTTGCTGTCAAGGTGAATTTCTTGGCATCCAAGTCTCAAGCACATAATTAGCTGGTTATGATCACAGACCTAGTCATTAATCTCTCTATTGGTTATGGCAGTGGGTACTTGCATATAATCATGTAGTCTTAATTTGGTGAAACAGTGCTGTAAAGTCTGTTATTAACCTGGTAGTTGGTAATTGGAGTTGAGATTTGTGATGCAATCAAAATATTAATAAACTGCAAATCTACTAATTTAGTACTTGTTAACCTTGTGGAGTGCAGAGTAACACAGTGACTGGAGATGAAACCCTGTTTTCTGAGGTACTAACTCTATCCTTTGAGGGTACAGAAGCATCTAAACAAGTTCAGACTTTGGAGATCTGTGTATCTATCAAGGATCGCAGGTATAACAAGACAGTGTTTGACAATGTGTAAGGGTTTGAAAAACAGAAGTCCACAATATCTAAGAGGTGGTTTAAGTTTAGGAAGTGCATAGCTATTACCTTTTTTTAAACTCTCTGCAAATGAAGTTTATTAAGTGTTAGAAATGTAATATCAGCATCATGCTTGGGATGAACCTGTGTTGCTCATTGGATAACGTGTTGCTGATTAGTAGGCAAAGTTGGAATAGTATATGACTGTCTTTTTTAAATTTACTTTATAAGTAAAAAGAAAGGAGCAACTGCATAAAATCAGAGAATGAAGTAGAGGTACCTGTCGAGTGGAAAGGCTTTATTATTGCTATTTTCCAAGCAGATTGTATTTACCCTTATGTAGTAGTTCAGATGAAATGCACAGTAACAGTTTCAGCTTGTTAAGTTATTACAGGTTTTAAGCAATGTGTGTTATATTTTATCAGCTGTTAAAGCAAGTTTTCAAAGTGCAGCCTTTACTGGAAATATTTTCAGTTTCTGAAGTTGTTGTAAGGTGTTTAATGGGCTTAAGTTATTTGTGTAAATGTTACTTTAGCAAAAGATGATTTTGATGGTGGTAAGTATGCAAATAGGAATAAGGGTGAATACTTGTGCAGAGCAAAGGTAAGTTGTGTATAAGTAAGGTGCATGTGAAAGAGTTTGCAGATTAGAGTTTGAATAAGGGCTAGGGTAGGGAACAGATTTAGTGTGTTGTGTGTGTTTTTTAGTGTGATGGTGTTTGAGTGCACCTGAAACAGTTTGTAGGTTAGGGTTAGAGGATGGGTTGAGTAGGGTATTTTTTTTTGTTTTGTGTTTGTGACTGTCTTGGGTACTATTAATGTTAAGGAAAGGGGTCTTGGTAAGGTAATGTGTAGGGTTGGAGTTGAGGCACTGGCTGGCAAGGTTAGGTCTAGGGTTAGTACAGAAGTAAGGTAACACAGGGTGTGAAAGCCCCACCCACTTTAACCTTGCTCCTGTGTGCTAACCCTAAGCTTGCTGTTATGTCTAAATCCAGTCCTGCACATTACCTTATCAAAAACCCTTTCTTTAATAGTAATCCTATTCACACAAAGTTTGTCTGTAGGTGGCAGCCTCATCACAGAATTGGATAAAACTCTTACTGTGCACCGGATGACCTCTGTTGAATCAGTAGTGCAGGGACTGGTGAGGCCACACAGGGAAGATGGGCATGTGTGGCCAATGCTGACTTGACCATCCTAAGTGGGAGCGAGGCAGCCTAGGTTCAATAAGCGTCATTATGAGCCTGATGACCCCTGTGCTGCATAAGTAGTGAAATGCTTAGTCTGGGGGTTGTGCATGTGCAGAAGTGTGCATGCATCTCCTGAAGGCAGTGACAACAGAACTTGCAAGCCTGCTGTGGAATGATGAGAGTTACAGCGCACTCACCAGTAGCAATATGAAGCTGTACCAGCATTGTCAAACTCCTCACTGGCCCCAGACATGGGCCATGCTGAGTCCATGTGAGGCTATGGTGGGTCCTGTAGATGCAGTGAATGTGGAGAGGAACTCATGGCAGCTGATGGTGAGCTGTGGGGACTGGGCGAATAACAGTCATTGAAGAGAAAGCAGCTTTGCATAGTTTCCTATTGATGTAACTACAAAAAGCTAGCTTTCAGTGCCCGTCATGGTAGGGGAAGCAGTATGTGAAGAAACGGTGAGTGCACAGTTACAAGGCTCTGGTTACCCAACATCCCCGAAGCAGGTACATATATAGGAGTACTTTAGCTGCTGAAGACGATCTTCACTGAAATTTGTTTTAGATTTTTATGTCTCTGGGTTGAGCTAACTGTGAAGTCCAAGTAGATGGGATCATTTTCAATAACACTTTTTTGCAAGTATCCAGTTTGAATGCAGGTGGTTGTTGTGTGAGTGCATTATTTCATGGCTCCTTAGTGCATAATGAAAGGTTTGAGTCTGCTTTTTAATGAGGGGCTGAAACCTTGATTTATTTTTTTAAGGTAAGAATTAACACCAATAAAGTAATGTTTGCAGGGAATGGCAGGCATTTTTTTTTTTTGCGAGAATTGATGCAACAGTGTTGTGGATGTAAGGCAAGACTGATAGATCTACATATACGTATTTAATGTGGTCTGGAGAAAATATGTTTCGTGTGCTGAATATAGTGAGGCTATAGGGAGAATGTCTTCTTTTCTTTTGGCTGTTCCCGTTAGGAGTCGCCACAGTGGATCATCTGTTTCCCTTACTTCCTGTCCTCTGCATCTTTCTCTATCACACCAGCCACCTGCATGTCTTCTCTCACCACATCCATAAACCTTAACATAGGCCTTCCTCTTTTCCTGTTACCTGGCAGCTTCATCCTTAGCATCCTTTTCCCAATATACCAAGCATCCTTCCTCAGCACATGTCCAAACCAACGTAATCTCGCCTCTCTGGTGGCTTTGCCTCCAAACCGTCCAGCCAGGGTTGACTCTCTAATATACTTATTCCTAATCCTGTCCACCCTCATCACATCGAGTGCAAATCTTACCATCTTTAACTCTGCCACATACAGCTCTGACTCCTGCCTTTTTGTCAATGCCACTGTCTCCAACCCATATAACAAAGCTGGTCTCACTACCCTCTTGTAGACCTTCCCTTTCACTCTTACTGTCACAAATCACTCCTGACACTCTTCTCCAAACACTCCATCCTGCCTGTACTCTATTCTTCACCTCTCATCCACACTTGTCATTACTCTGAACTCTTGATCCCAAATATTCAAACTCATCCATCTTCACCAACTCTACTCCCTGCATCCTCACCATTCCTCTATCCTCCCTCTCATTCACACCCATATATTCTGTCTTAGTCCTGCTGACCTTCATTCCTCTCCTCTCTAGAACATATTTCCGGGAGAATGTATTCTACTTTCTATGTTAGAATTTCTTAGTTATATACCTGTGGGATTCATAGGTAAGATGATTTTAGATGGTAGAAGGTGCCTTAAGCTGATTGCTGACTTTAGTTGTAGTGGTCTTGGGATGGATATTCAAATTTAACATGCCATCAAGACTGAACTTAGATATCTGTACTAGTGTATTATTTTTTTTTTTTGGGGGGGGGGCTATTTTAGTATAATAGTTTTCTGGTTAGTGATTTGTTTTGTGTGTGTGTGTGTGTGTGTGTGTGTGTGTGTGTGTGTGTGTGTGTGTGTGTGTGCTGAATAGTGTAACTGCAATTGTGCCTACATTTACTATTAGTAGTTTATTTGATAGTTAGTGGTAAAATGTATTAAAGCAGGTTTGCAAATTATTTTCTATTTCATTGTTGGTGGGGTAGTATATCCTCTGCATAAAGGGTTATGCATTTTCAGGGTATTTTATGGCTGATACTATATATACATAGTGTTAATAGTCTGGGGCCAAGTACTGATTTTTCTGGTACCCCTGCAGAGAAAGCGCGTACTTCTGTTTTGGTATCCCATTTGTACTATAAACATTTTTTAATATTAAATAGTTTTTGAAGCAATTTACTGGTCTGTGACAAAATCCTAACTTTTTATGTTTTGTAGCAGTAGTTCATGATTTACAGTTTCAAAAAGTTTATAAAGACAGACCCTGATAGTGACCCTTTTTCCCCAGTGATGAGTAGATGAAGTCAACAACAGTATAAATTGTGGTTAGGCCATCATGGCAATTCTGTACTATGTATTAAAAGTCAGTTATAATATTTTCAAAAATGCTGTAATAATTCATTGTAATAGCCTTTCACATGTTTTGTTATAGGACATAAGGCCGTAGTATACCAGGCTGTTTTTCAAAAATACATACGTACAGTGTTCAATATTTTGTTTTATTTTAGAGGACCCTACTTGCAGTAACAAAATGCATTAACACACTAATGTCTGGAAAAATAAATATGTTGCCTGTTTGTTTTATAGCTAAGACACAGCCCAGTTCAGATGTATGAAACAGTCCTTTTTCTGGAAATGTGGTCAGCAATCCATATTTGCATGTAAATACTGCACTTTTACATTACATATTGACATTTCCCAACCTCAAAATACAACTACTGAGAGTTTTATCCTAAAGTATATGACATTATTGACATCTAGTTTATTCCTAAATGAGCAGAACACACTTGCTGACTGACTATAGTCTCCTTAGGGGAAAAGCGCACACTGTTCTTACTGCACATTTGCAATGACTGAGACTTCTACACATGCATTTGGTTGAAGAAGCTTCACTTTCTAAGTGTGTATATATCATTCCCCAAGGAAAGGAGCTCGTTTTCCAGTATTTGTGCAGTTCATTTACACACTATCCTTATGATTAGATAATCTGATAAAAATAATAATCTTTTTCAAGTTTTGCAGTTGCTCTTGCTTCTCTTTCAGCTACGTATACCATTTACAGGTTATAGCTTCTTCAACACGTTACTTTGCTGTGTATTTGCAAGAATTTAACCTATTTTTAAATCATTTCTCCAATTTTGCCAAGCTCATTCCTCTCGTTTTTTTCTATATATAATTGCATATTAAATTGCACTTCTTTGCTTTATCAGCAAAATACAAAACCATTCATTCCATCTCTTCTGTAATGTCCCACTTATAGGCAGTGAAAATACAGCACTCAGTGACATCTCTCTACTAACCTTCTTTTTATCTGAAGTGGATTCTGTTTGGTCTCGCCCTCTGCCCAGTTACAAGCATGACTAGTTCAGTCATAAAGTTCTTCCTGCTGTGGTGTTTAGTACCTTAAGTCCAAGTAGGCCGTATCCTACAAACAGGCCTAAAAATGACAAACGACTGGTGCCAAACCCATGGTTTGAAACTAAATACTAAAAATGCATAATCATTCTTTCAGTAAATCAGATATCCCTACAAATTATAATATTGATAGCACACTCCTATAAGTAGACACAGTGGTCAGGGAATTGGGAAAACAGACAGATAGTAACATAAATGTTGACCACCAGGTAGCTGAAACAGTGAGGAAATCCTTTTGTGTGGCTCAACTTATAAGTAAAGGCATGGCATCAAGATTGAAGATAATCATATTGCCTTTGTAGTCAGCCCTCATCAGGCCCCTAACTAAGTACAATGATCCCTTCTGCATGTACCTAACCAGGCACTTACACCAACTGGAGCAGCCCCAGAGTTTTCTCACTAAAAAAATACAAAGTGTAAGATGCGTGTTTTATGCAGACTGACTAAACCCCCTATCTCTTTATTCCATCTCATATCATTTATTGAGAGGTGACTTATGCCTGACGTACAAGGCATTCTGTGATCCAGCCCTGCTGAAAATGTTACATTTTTGCAAGAAAATTTATACAAGGGTTATGTGTTCCATGGATCTGAACCTTATTTGTGACTCTAACAGGACTTGCTGGAGAGACAGATTTGTATCCCAAAGGCTACTTACCATCTTCATAATACAAAGCCCATCCCTTATTCTCTTCAAAAAGAATTTGGATAAATGGATAAGGAAACCAGAAATTCACTTTTGGGTTACTGCCTATGTCCCTTATGAAAAGAGACAGTCTGTAAAATTACTCAGTGCTCAAACACCCAAAGACCCACTCCTCTGATACTACCCCATCCTGTACCTCGGGAATTAAGATATAATACTGACATATCCTGGGTATTATTGGCTAGGCTTGTAATGGCTCTTGTTCCATTAGCCTAGTAATCACCTATAAACCTATATATTCAGCTCAGTTCTGATTTATTGTTTAGGTTAATAATTGAATGAACTGTAGTTAATCAGTTAGGTTAACAACACTCTTCAGTGAAAGGAACCAATGTATATTTTACTCAATCAATGATGTCTGACAAGGTGGGTGATGCAAGGAAATAACAAGATGGTCCAAGAGGTGCTGTTAAGCTTCAGACTACAGGACTACAGGTGGGGGGGGGGGGGTCCCAGTCCCTGGAAGGTCTTTTATTTCTCTGTAATACCTACCTTTGAGAAAATTAATATGCTAGAAATGTTCATGTGCATTGTTCTTTCACATTTTTGCCATTCACTTTAAGATGTATGCAAGTACATTTTATTTTCAAATAAAATAGTTATTCCTCTAGGGTTGCAGTGGTTTTTTTTTTACCTTTTACATGTAATTTTTGGAGCCTTCTATTATGGTCGTTATTGCCACTGCTTTATTTATGACGAAAGGATGCATGCATTTGAATCTTGCAATGTACAGCTTTTCTGTTTCCCAAACTTATGGATTTCATTATCTGCCTTTCCAGACATGGGGAATCTACCTAGTAACAGTGCATGTACTAAGAAGTTAAAACAGAATATATATGACATAATCATTGATTCCATATACCTAGAATAACAATTTTAATAATCCTCTCTGGAAAAGAGCAGAGAGCATTTTGGTGGTTAAAATATACTTCACCATTATCTTATTAATTATGCAATAAGTACACCATAGTTCATTTATATTATGTTTTACTCTGTTTACCTGTTCACAGTAGATACTGTGTTTCATCTAGTATCTATTCAGAGCAGCTGATGTGGTGATGCCAGATCACCTATCCATCTACAATTTTTTCTTTAATCAATACAAGGTGCGCACTTTGCTAGCATTTTGAATTGCAAGTTGTGGATTTTGGTTTCATGGAGATGATACATTTATTTTACAAGTCTCTATCATTTTATTACCTGGAGGAATTATTTGGACTCCAATTTTTTGTGATAATAGTTTTGGCTGCTATAACTATAAGGGGAAGAGTGGGAAGGACCTTCCTAATATGTACTGCAGAAATAGTGTTAAACAGTACAAGTGGGACATCAGTGATCAAAACATCTTGGAATAAGAGCTTACAGTTTTCTTCAGTTCTTTCCAAAATTTCTTTAACCTGGGACATTATTATAATATGCATGGTACTTATGTTATGTCTATGATGTAACTAAGGTGATTTTGTAACAAAAATTATTTGACATTGTGCAGACGATATGTCTCAATCTCTCTGGGGTATGATACAACCTATGGATACATTTTCTGAAGAATATCTGATATTTTGAGGATGAAAAAAAAAACAATGGGATGATGCCAACAATGTTTCTTAGTCGTCCTTAGTAAGATTCCTCATTTCTCTCTGGTGTCAATCTCTCTCAATACTTTACAGCAAAGTTGGCATTGAAGAATACCTCTAGGCAAATAGTGTGGTCTATATGCTAGGAGTTTTACATTACACTGGTAAAATACTTACGCATGCAATTCAGATCTTTTTTAATATCTACAACATGAGATAGTCTATATTTGAGAAATGGAGTCATCGCATGATAACTATAATGACCTGATTAAGAAAATCCTGCAGCTGAATTTGAACAAAGGAATATAATGATGATACTACAAAAGATGTCCATATAAATGTCGGCCTAGCAAACACCATACATACATTAGAAAGGTGTCAAAAGGCACATCAGATTAAGCTCCAAGGTGAATTGCAAGAACATACTAAATGTACTTGGATCAGCTTGGTACAACAGATACTGGAGTATAGATCAAACTTGAATATTGAGAAATACCTGTATGCTTGCAACATTTAAAAAGGTCTAAAGTGAAAGCTTTTACTTGACAACTTTGAAAAGGGGATCATTATACGTTGCAGTTTGGGAGCTGAGTAATGACATACTTCTGGTCTGTAAAACATGCAAAGCCTGTTTGCTACAGCTAAGCTGCCAACAATGCACTGCTATCCCGTGGTGACATCTTTTCAAATGAATGTAAAAGGAAGGTGTTCTAGGCTATCTTGTTGACTTAAGCATATGATGAAATATCAATGATGCTGTTAGCTGATCAGATGAATTTTATAATTCCCTTTTCCTGTCTATGCAAAATTTTAGATGGAAATCACAATGGAACAGTTTGAGACATGTAAATTATTTTTTTACTATAATATAAATTTCACACAAGTATTTTGAGGTCAGCAGACTTGTACTGTGAATAAACAGATAGCTGTAGAGGTAAAAGATGTTGTACTACATTCCCAGTTTTGAGCTCAGAACTGACAGTATGAGGCTGCTAATCTTACACGTAAATGTTTAATCAGAACAAATTTGTAGGCATTAGGAATGAAGAACTGGTCAAGAATGGTATCATTTAGTTTACTGATTTTGCATCCAGATGATCCCCGTGATCTGATAAGCAAATCCCAAGCTGTGTGATGCTTTATAAAAGGTTCTTTAGAAATAATAATAAATAATCAGCAAACAATGAGATGGTTCTGACTGAGCTGATTCTGCATTATGTATCATTAGCAGATTTATTAATAATGCCACCATAAATTTCATTTCCAAAACAAATAATATGAGGGACAAGAGCACCCTTTTCTTACTCCTGTGTTAATCCATAATGAAGGTGAACAATTTAAGCCAAGTTTAAGTGTTAGAGTATAATCTAGACACATGGGTTGAAAAGTTTAAATTAAGGACTAGAGAAAGTAAAATTCTGAAATAAAAAAGGAAAAGCCACTTAATGTAAGCAAAAGATTATTTTTGCATCTATTTAAAGTGTCTTGTGGCATTCCAATATTAAGCCTGCCTTGACTTGAGAACTGAGTACTGTGATACATTTGAAAGGTCCTACCTGCAAGGTAGTTTTTAAACTGCATGATAGTGTTATTACTAAAGTTATACAATTTCACTTTGTGAAATAAGAGTTCATTATGTACAGTCTTAAAAATCAGGGGTCATATATCAACAAAGACTGCTGTACGTAACCTATCACTTATGTCACAGTATATGTTATTTGCTGCTGGACATAAAGTAGTGGTTGTGCTAAAAGCATTATGAAGGCCATATTGATGATTGGATACAAGTTCTTCGATGTTGATGTGCTGCAATACTTGTTTATAAAGGAGTTTCTCTAAGATTTTGGCAGTAAGACAATGATTTAAAATGTATAATGAATAAAGAGGACCAGTGGAGTGAATGCTCAACGGAACAACAAGCTCAAAGATAAATAGTTAAAAACAAACACCGCTGAGCAAAACAATGGAGGATTGCAGTCTCATTTAAATCACAAGTAGCTCCTAAATCCAATAGCCAATGATGTAAATAATCCAAGTGCAGGCGAGGTATGTAAAAAGCAGGTTTATTAATAAAAAGAGGTGAGCGCTTTCGCATGAGCTTCTTCAGACCTATACATAGGTCTGAGACTGCAATCCTCCATTGTTTTGCTCAGCGGTGTTTGTTTTTAATGATTTAAAATGGATCCCTAGTGTTTGTATTCCCTGGCAGGGGTTATGTTTGGTAGAGGAATGATTATAGAAAGTTTAAGGCTGGAAATACACTTCCAGAAGTAAGAGAGAAAGACTGAAGATATGGGTAAGATTGCTTGGGAATATATTTGGCTGTTCTTCTAAGGAAGGTGGGGTGAAAAGTATTGAATTTTGTTGAAATGGAGTTTAGGTTTTGTAGTAGCTTTTAAGTTTCCTTAATTACAATTTCTTTAAAGTAGAATGTTGCAGCACATTCTGATAGTAGGTAATAAGTAGAATGTTGCAGCACATTCTGATAGTAGGTAATAAGCAGAATGTTGCAGCACATTCTGATAGTAGGTAATAACAAGTAGAATGTTGCAGCACATTCTGATAGTAGGTAATAATAAGTAGAATGTTGCAGCACATTCTGATAGGTAATAATAAGTAGAATGTTGCAGCACATTCTGATAGGTAATAAGTAGAATGCTGCAGCACATTCTGATAGTAGGTAATAATAAGTAGAATGCTGCAGCACATTCTGATAGTAGGTAATAATAAGTAGAATGTTGCAGCACATGCTGATAGTAGGTAATAATAAGTAGAATGTTGCAGCACATTCTGATAGTAGGTAATAATAAGTAGAATGCTGCACCACATTCTGATAGTAGGTAATAAGTAGAATGCTGCAGCACATTCTGATAGTAGGTAATAAGTAGAATGCTGCAGCACATTCTGATAGTAGTTAATAATAAGTCGAATGCTGCAGCACATTCTGATAGTAGGTAATAAGTAGAATGCTGCAGCACATTCTGATAGTAAGTAATAATAAGTAGAATGTTGCAGCACATTCTGATAGCAGGTAATAATAAGTAGAATGTTGCAGCACATGCTGATAGTAGGTAATAATAAGTACAATGTTGCAGCACATTCTGATAGTAGGTAATAATAAGTAGAATGTTGCAGCACATTCTGTTAGTTGGTAATAATAAGTAGAATGCTGCAGCACATTCTGATAGTAGGTAATAAGTAGAATGCTGCAGCACATTCTGATAGTAGGTAATAACAAGAAGAATGTTGCAGCACATTCTGATAGGTAATAACAAGTAGAATGTTGCAGCACATTCTGATAGTAGATAATATTAAGTAGAATGTTGCAGCACATTCTGATAGGTAATAATAAGTAGAATGCTGCAGCACATTCTGATAGTAAGTAATAATAAGTAGAATGCTGCAGCACATTCTGATAGTAGATAATAAGTAGAATGCTGCAGCACATTCTGATAGTAGGTAATAAGTAGAATGCTGCAGCACATTCTGATAGTAGGTAATAACAAGTAGAATGTTGCAGCACATTATGATAGTAGGTAATAATAAGTAGAATGTTGCAGCACATTCTGATAGGTAATAATAAGTAGAATGTTGCAGCACATTCTGATAGGTAATAAGTAGAATGCTGCAGCACATTCTGATAGTAGGTAATAAGTAGAATGCTGCAGCACATTCTGATAGTAGGTAATAAGTAGAATGTTGCAGCACATGCTGATAGTAGGTAATAATAAGTAGAATGCTGCACCACATTCTGATAGTAGGTAATAAGTAGAATGCTGCAGCACATTCTGATAGTAGTTAATAATAAGTCGAATGCTGCAGCACATTCTGATAGTAGGTAATAAGTAGAATGCTGCAGCACATTCTGATAGTAGGTAATAATAAGTAGAATGTTGCAGCACATTCTGATAGCAGGAAATAATAAGTAGAATGTTGCAGCACATGCTGATAGTAGGTAATAATAAGTACAATGTTGCAGCACATTCTGATAGTAGGTAATAATAAGTAGAATGTTGCAGCACATTCTGTTAGTTGGTAATAATAAGTAGAATGCTGCAGCACATTCTGATAGTAGGTAATAAGTACAATGCTGCAGCACATTCTGACAGTAGGTAATAACAAGAAGAATGTTGCAGCACATTCTGATAGGTAATAACAAGTAGAATGTTGCAGCACATTCTGATAGTAGATAATAATAAGTAGAATGTTGCAGCACATTCTGATAGGTAATAATAAGTAGAATGCTGCAGCACATTCTGATAGTAAGTAATAATAAGTAGAATGCTGCAGCACATTCTGATAGTAGATAATAAGTAGAATGCTGCAGCACATTCTGATAGTAGGTAATAAGTAGAATGCTGCAGCACATTCTGATAGTAGTTAATAATAAGTCGAATGCTGCAGCACATTCTGATAGTAGGTAATAAGTAGAATGCTGCAGCACATTCTGATAGTAGGTAATAATAAGTAGAATGTTGCAGCACATGCTGATAGTAGGTAATAATAAGTAGAATGTTGCAGCACATGCTGATAGTAGGTAATAATAAGTACAATGTTGCAGCACATTCTGATAGTAGGTAATAATAAGTAGAATGTTGCAGCACATTCTGTTAGTTGGTACTAATAAGTAGAATGCTGCAGCACATTCTGATAGTAGGTAATAAGTAGAATGCTGCAGCACATTCTGACAGTAGGTAATAACAAGAAGAATGTTGCAGCACATTCTGATAGGTAATAACAAGTAGAATGTTGCAGCACATTCTGATAGTAGATAATAATAAGTAGAATGTTGCAGCACATTCTGATAGGTAATAATAAGTAGAATGCTGCAGCACATTCTGATAGTAAGTAATAATAAGTAGAATGCTGCAGCACATTCTGATAGTAGATAATAAGTAGAATGCTGCAGCACATTCTGATAGTAGGTAATAAGTAGAATGCTGCAGCACATTCTGATAGTAGGTAATAATAAGTAGAATGTTGCAGCACATGCTGATAGTAGGTAATAATAAGTAGAATGCTGCAGCACATTCTGATAGTAGGTAATAATAAGTAGAATGCTGCAGCACATTCTGATAGTAGGTAATAATAAGTAGAATGTTGCAGCACATTATGATAGTAGGTAATAATAAGTAGAATGTTGCAGCACAATCTGATAGTAGGTAATAATAAGTAGAATGTTGCAGCACATTCTGATAGTAGGTAATAATAAGTAGAATGTTGCAGCACATGCTGATAGTAGGTAATAATAAGTAGAATGTTGCAGCACATTCTGATAGTAGGTAATAATACGTAGAATGCTGCAGCACATTCTGATAGTAGGTAATAATAAGTACAATGTGGCAGCACATTCTGATAGTAGGTAAAAAGTAGAATGTTGCAGCACATTTTGATAGTAGGTAAAAATAAGTAGAATGTTGCAGCACATGCTGATAGTAGGTAATAAGTAGAATGCTGCAGCACATTCTGATAGTAGGTAATAATAAGTAGAATGTTGCAGCACATGCTGATAGTAGGTAATAATAAGTACAATGTTGCAGCACATTCTGATAGTAGGTAATAATAAGTAGAATGTTGCAGCACATTCTGTTAGTAGGTAAAAATATGTAGAATGTTGCAGCACATTCTGATAGCAGGTAATAATAAGTAGAATGTTGCAGCACATGCTGATAGTAGGTAATAATAAGTAGAATGCTGCAGCACATTCTGATAGTAGGTAATAATAAGTAGAATGTTGCAGCACATTCTGATAGTAGGTAATAATAAGTAGAATGTTGTAGCACATTCGAATAGTAGGTAATAATAAGTAGAATGTTGCAGCACATGCTGATAGTAGGTAATAATAAGTAGAATGCTGCAGCACATTCTGACAGTCGGTAATAATAAGTAGAATGTTGCAGCACGTGCTGATAGTAGGTAATAATAAGTAGAATGCTGCAGCACATTCTGATAGTAGGTAATAATAAGTAGAATGCTGCAGCACATTCTGATAGTAGGTAATAATAAGTAGAATGTTGCAGCACATACTGATAGTAGGTAATAAGTAGAATGTTGCAGCACATGCTGATAGTAGGTAATAATAAGTAGAATGTTGCAGCACATGCTGATAGTAGGTAATAATAGTAGGTAATAATAAGTAGAATGTGGCAGCACATTCTGATAGTAGGTAATAAGTAGAATGTTGCAGCACATTCTGATAATAGGTAATAATAAGTAGAATGTTGCAGCACAATCTGATAGTAGGTAATAATAAGTAGAATGCTGCAGCATATTCTGATAGTAGGTAATAATAAGTAGAATGTTGCAGCACATGCTGATAGTAGGTAATAATAAGTAGAATGTTGCAGCACATTCTGATAGTAGGTAATAATACGTAGAATGCTGCAGCACATTCTGATAGTAGGTAATAATAAGTACAATGTGGCAGCACATTCTGATAGTAGGTAAAAAGTAGAATGTTGCAGCACATTTTGATAGTAGGTAAAAATAAGTAGAATGTTGCAGCGCATGCTGATAGTAGGTAATAATAAGTAGAATGCTGCAGCACATTCTGATAGTAGGTAATAAGTAGAATGCTGCAGCACATTCTGATAGTAGGTAATAATAAGTAGAATGCTGGAGCACATTCTGATAGTAGGTAATAATAAGTAGAATGTTGCAGCACATTCTGATAGTAGGTAATAATAAGTAGAATGTTGCAGCACATGCTGATAGTAGGTAATAATAAGTAGAATGCTGCACCATATTCTGATAGTAGGTAATAATAACTAGAATGCTGCAGCACATTCAGATAGTAGGTAATAATAAGTAGAATGTTGCAGCACATTCTGATAGTAGGTAATAATAGGTAGAATGTTGCAGCACATTCTGGTAGTAGGTAATAATAAGTAGAATGCTGCAGCACATTCTGATAGTAAGTAATAATAAGTACAATGTTGCAGCACATTCTGATAGTAGGTAATAAGTAGAATGTTGCAGCACATTCTGATAGTAGGTAATAAGTAGAATGTTGCAGCACATGCTGATAGTAGGTAATAATAAGTAGAATGTTGCAGCACATGCTGATAGTAGGTAATAATAAGTAGAATGTTGCAGCACATTCTGATAGTAGGTAATAAGTAGAATGCTGCAGCACATTCTGATAGTAGGTAATAATAAGTAGAATGTTGCAGCACATGCTGATAGTAGGTAATAATAAGTAGAATGCTGCAGCACATTCTGATAGTAGGTAATAATAAGTACAATGTTGCAGCACATTCTGTCGTATTCTTTTACCTTAGAAAGAAGACGCGGGACAACTGTGTGCAGTTGGTACCAACTCCAAACTTTATTGACCGGCCAACAACCTCCAAATACACAACCACTTCCTGTCTCACGCCCTTGCATCATGCACTTTCCCCCGCCCCCAAAGAGCACTAGCTAAGGCAAGACAACACAGTCCATTGGATACACCACATCTCCTTTTCCATAAGGCCCCTTTCATTTAACCCCAAAACCCAGATCTATTCAATTTCTTCCACTTTACAATGAACTTGGTACATTGACACCAAATGCTCACTTAGCCACATTCAGATTACAATAAACCCCAAATGACATTGTTATTTAGACCCTGATCCTCACAGATCCAAGCGGTCCGGCTTGTTAATAACTCTCCCTGATCTGGTCCTCACAACATCACTATATGCCCGGGGTTCCGGGGGAAGGCCATTGCAAGATGGCGAGGCCTCATCGGTCTTACTTAGCACACTTTCCGGACACCCCGGGTTTGATTCACAGTCAGGCTCAGATAAGGGAATCAGATGCACATGGTTTCGCCGCACAGTCCCTTGGGGCACATCAACCTTAAATGACCTCGGCGAATAATGTTTTTGATCTACAGTACCTGGGGTCTTCATATCTGTCACCCACACCTGGTCACCGGGCAACACATCCCCCAGCGGCCTTGCCCGATGGCGTCTGTTGTAGTTTTCGCCATTATACACCCTCTTCTCCCTCTCTGTCCCCATGAGCCTTCTCCAGTCCGGCAGCACAGGGTCCAATTGCGAAGGGTGAATCGGAAGGGAGGTCCGCAACCGTCGTCCCATAAGAAGTTCCGCAGGGCTATAACCATTCTGCAGTGGCGTCGTCCTGTACGCCAAGAGAGCCAGGTACGGATCAGCACATTTTTTTAGCAGGTTCTTCACCGTCTGCACCGCACGTTCTGCCTCCCCGTTGCTCTGCGGGAACCTGGGGCTGCTCGTAACATGCTCGAAGCCATAAGCGGTTGCAAAGGCCGCAAAAGACTGCCCTGAGAATTGAGGTCCGTTATCAGACACAAGTACCTCTGGGATACCATGGCGAGCGAAGAAAGATTTTAGGTGGGTGATGACCTCGTTAGATTTGCTATGTTTCAACAAAGCGATTTCCAGAAACCTGGATAAGTAATCCACAGCAAGAAGGTAAGTATGTCCCTTTAGTTCAAATAAATCCGCACCCACTCTTTGCCATGGTCGGTCAGGACATTCTGTTGGGATGAGGGGCTCAGGAGGATTCCTTCTCTGAGATGCACATCCTGCATCTTAAAACCATGTCATTTATCTGCTGGCTAAGTCCAGGCCACCAGACGGTCTGACAGGCTCGGGCTTTGCACTTCACAATGCCTTGATGTCCCTCATGCAATTTCAACAACACCTCATTACGCATGGCAGAGGGGATGACAAGGCGCGAATCTTTTAAAAGCAACCCGTCTTTCACTGTTAGTGTGGACCGATCCGGCCAGTAGCTCTTCAGTAAGGGTTCCTGGTTCGCATACAGCGGCCACCCCTGGCTGCACAAGTCCATGACCCGCGCACACACACTGTCCGCTTTCAGCTGCTCCCGTAGTGTTTGGAGGAAGGATGGCTTCACCTGCATGTTTTCCACAATGCTGTTCACGTAGATATCCGTATCCTCCATTAACTCCGTTTCCTCCGAGGTTAGCTTGGTTTTAAGTGGAGAACGTGACAGGGCATCTGCCACCCACAGTGATTTCCCTGGAGCGTACTGCACCGTATATGAGAACTGCATCAATCTCATCCTAAAGCGTTGGATTCTGGGCGGTAGAAGATCCAGCGCCTGACCTCCCAGCAATGAAACCAGGGGTTTGTGATCAGTCTCTAGACAGAACGATTTGCCTAATAGGTAATCTCGAAAGCGTTCACATGCCCAGGTAGACGCTAGAGCCTCTTTCTCGACCTGTGCATATCGTTGCTCTGTGGGTGAGAGTGACCTTGATGCGTATGCCACGGGTCTCCAGCCATCCTCCCATTGTTGCTGCAACACACTCCCTAACCCAAAGGAAGAAGCATCCGCGGAAACCTTCGTATCCCTCTCCGGGTCATACACAGCCAAAACTGGAGGTGAGGTGATTGCCTCTTTTAAGTCCATGAATGCCTTTTCCTGGTCCCCACCCCAGTACCAGCTGTTCTTTTTTGATAATAAGTCTCTTAAAGCTCTGTCCCTCTCAGCCAAATGAGGGATGAACTTCCCCACCTGATTCACCATGCCCAGGAAACTCCTAAGTTCTCCTACTGTGGTAGGTGCCGCCATCTCCGTGATGGACGCGGTCCTCCTTGGGTCTGGGCCTATACCAGCATTCGTAATGACATGGCCCAAGAAAGTCACTGTGCCCCTCGACAGGTCACATTTCCCTACATTCAAGGTAATACCTGCTTCTTCCAGTCTCTTTAACACCGCATGAAGCCGGGCATCGTGCTCCTCCTGGCAACGCCCCCAGACCAACACATCATCCATGTGACAAATCACACCCTCTAATCCTTCAATGACTTCTGTCATCATGCTGAAAGTGTTCGGTGCAGAATTAATGCCAAGGGAAGGCGATTGAAACGAAAACGCCCAAAAGGGGTTATGAACGTGGTAAGCGCAGCCGACTCCTCTGACAAAGGAATTTGCCAAAATCCCATATTGGCATCCAGTTTGCTAAACACCTTCGCCCCAGCAAGCATCCCAAGACTCTGCTCAACCGAGGGCAGCACGAATCTTTCCCTGCATACGTATTCATTTAACTTAGTGTAGTCTACACATAGTCTCAGCCTGTTACTGTCTTTCTTTGGGACTACCACCATACCTGCACACCAATCGGTAGGTTCTTCCATTCTGGTAACGACACCCAGCGCCTCCATCCTCATTAACTCCTCTTTCACCTTCCCCATCAATGGCAGTGGTATCCTCCTGGGGGTCTTCAGAGAGTATGGCACCGCCTTTGGCTGAAGCTTTATGTGGTATTTCCGCTGCACTGCCCCCAACCCAGAGCATAAGTCCGGGTATGAGGTCTTCAAAGACTCCATGGTGATAGTGTCAACACGTTTCAGGAGGCCCAGCCCCAAAATAGCAGGAAGGCCTAAAAGCGGCATGCGGAGTCCTTTTACAACATACACTTTCTCACATGTCTGTCTTTGTCCATAGCCCAGCTGAAGCTCCAAGGATCCTGTAACCTCCAGTGGCATCCCTCCAGGACCCAACAAGGGTTTCTCCGGCTGCTGGAGCACAGGAGCATTCTTCCCGCCAAACAAGTTATGCAGGTCTGACTTGGAGATGACAGTAACATCCGCCCCCGTGTCAAGCTTGAAAGTCATTGGTGTGCCCTGTATTTTCACCTCCACAATCCAGGAATGGTTCCCGGAGGAGACAGAACCAAGGAAGAACCCCTGTTCTTCACGCTCCCCCGGCTCCTCGTCTTCCTCAATACTCTGCACTGCCTTGAACTGTCGGCAGACCCGCTGGTAGTGGCCCTTCTTCCCACACGAGCGACATCTTGCGGCAGTCGCTGGGCATAGGAGTCTATGGTGAAATGGCCCCCCACACCTGTAACACAGCGAGCTCGGGGCGTCTTTACTCTTTGGCGTCTGGCGCTGAAAACTCGGTGCCAAGGGCTTGCCCCAACCTTTCGAGGCCTCTGGCCTGCGTCTGGCGTCCAGTGGTGTCTGCACAGCATTCACGTTATACTGCAGGGCGGTACTGTCGCACCGCAAGGCCGTTTGCTGCTTCTTGACCTCCTCCGACTGTCTGGCCATATTTACAGCCCTCTCTAAGTCCAACTCCTTCTCCATCTGCATCCGCTCGGACAGTCTGGTGTCTGCCAAGCCCACAACAATTCTATCCCTTATAAGCTCGTCGTGCAGCGTCCCATAATTGCAATGTTCGGCTAAAGCATGCAGGGCAGTAACAAAACCATCAACAGTCTCGTTCAGTTCTTGTTTTCGCATGTTAAATCGTGCCCGTTCGTAAACAATGTTCTTTTTGACAATAAAGAATCTTTCGAAACCCTCCTTCACTTTGGCGTACTCCTGGTGCTCTGCCTCGGTTAGCTTGAGGCCTCTCAAAACATCATCTGCCTCATCGCCCATGCAGTATATCAGGGTGTTCACCTGGTTCCCTTCTGGGTTGGAAGATAAATTACTGGCCTGCCGGAACCGTTCAAACCGGCGTATCCATCGTGTCCATTCGTGGGGTTTGGAGAAGTCAAAGGGCTCTGGCGGCTGGATACTGAAGGTAGCATTGGGAGCGCTAGCCGCCATGTTGATTCTAGCTCATGGCTGCCGACCATTCTCGTCGTCCGACATGTCCGCTCTCCACGGCGCTTGGCCACTCGTACGATCTACAGCAAGAGGTCAGCACTCCCAGGCACAGCCACACAGCACTTCTGACACCATGTCGTATTCTTTTACCTTAGAAAGAAGACGCGGGACAACGGTGTGCAGTTGGTACCAACTCCAAACTTTATTGACCGGCCAACAACCTCCAAATACACAACCACTTCCTGTCTCACGCCCTTGCATCATGCACTTTCCCCCGCCCCCAAAGAGCACTAGCTAAGGCAAGACAACACAGTCCATTGGATACACCACAATTCTGATAGTAGGTAATAATAAGTAGAATATTGCAGCACATTCTGTTAGTAGGTAATAATAAGTAGAATGTTGCAGCACATTCTGATAGCAGGTAATAATAAGTAGAATGTTGCAGCACATGCTGATAGTAGGTAATAAGTAGAATGCTGCAGCACATTCTGATAGTAGATAATAATAAGTAGAATGTTGCAGCACATTCTGATAGTAGGTAATAATAAGTAGAATGTTGCAGCACATTCTGATAGTAGGTAATAATAAGTAGAATGTTGCAGCACATGCTGATAGTAGGTAATAATAAGTAGAATGCTGCAGCACATTCTGATAGTAGGTAATAATAAGTAGAATGTTGCAGCAAATGCTGATAGCAGGTAATAATAAGTACAATGCGGCAGCACATTCTGATAGTAGGTAATAAGTAGAATGTTGCAGCACATTCTGATAGTAGGTAATAATAAGTAGAATGTTGCAGCACATGCTGATAGTAGGTAATAATAAGTAGAATGCTGAAGCACATTCTGATAGTGGGTAATAATAAGTAGAATGTTGCAGCACATTCTGATAGTAGGTAATAAGTTGAATGTTGCAGCACATGCTGATAGTAGGTAATAATAAGTAGAATGCGGCAGCACATTCTGAAAGTAGGTAATAAGTAGAATGCTGCAGCACATTCTGATAGTAGTTAATAATAAGTAGAATATTGCAGCACATTCTGATAGTAGGTAATAATAAGTACAATGTT
Organism: Protopterus annectens; assembly: GCF_019279795.1. NCBI lineage: Eukaryota > Metazoa > Chordata > Ceratodontiformes > Protopteridae > Protopterus > Protopterus annectens. Next base: position 523,389,283 of record NC_056749.1, on the reverse strand, counting down.
GCAGCACATTCTGATAGTAGGTAATAATAAGTAGAATGTTGCAGCACATGCTGATAGTAGGTAATAATAAGTAGAATGCTGCAGCACATTCTGATAGTAGGTAATAATAAGTAGAATGCTGCAGCACATTCTGATAGTAGGTAATAATAAATAGAATGTTGCAGCACATTCTGATAGTAGGTAATAATAAGTAGAATGTTGCAGCACATTCTGATAGTAGGTAATAATAAGTAGAATGCTGCAGCACATTCTGATAGTAGGTAATAATAAGTAGAATGCTGCAGCACATTCTGATAGTAGGTAATAATAAGTACAATGTTGCAACACATTCTGATAGTAGGTAATAAGTAGAATGTTGCTGCACATGCTGATAGTAGGTAATAATAAGTAGAATGCTGCAGCACATTGATAGTAGGTAATAATAAGTAGAATGTTGCAGCACAATCTGATAGTAGGTAATAAGTAGAATGCTGCAGCACATTCTGATAGTAGGTAATAATAAGTAGAATGCTGCAGCACATTCTGATAGTAGGTATTAATAAGTAGAATGTTGCAGCACATGCTGATAGTAGGTAATAATAAGTAGAATGCTGCAGCACATTCTGATAGTAGGTAATAATAAGTAGAATGCTGCACCACATTCTGATAGTAGGTAATAAGTAGAATGCTGCAGCACATTCTGATAGTAGGTAATAATAAGTAGAATGTTGCAGCACATGCTGATAGTAGGTAATAATAAGTAGAATGTTGCAGCACATGCTGATAGTAGGTAATAATAAGTAGAATGTTGCAGCACATTCTGATAGTAGGTAATAATGCGTAGAATGCTGCAGCACATTATGATAGTAGGTAATAATAAGTAGAATGCTGCAGCACATTCTGATAGTAGGTATTAATAAGTAGAATGTTGCAGCACATGCTGATAGTAGGTAATAATAAGTAGAATGCTGCAGCACATTCTGATAGTAGGTAATAATAAGTAAAATGCTGCACCACATTCTGATAGTAGGTAATAAGTAGAATGCTGCAGCACATTCTGATAGTAGGTAATAATAAGTAGAATGCTGCAGCACATTCTGATAGTAGGTAATAATAAGTAGAATGCTGCAGCACATTCTGATAGTAGGTAATAAGTAGAATGTTGCAGCACATTCTGGTAGTAGGTAATAATAAGTAGAATGCTGCAGCACATTCTGATAGTAGGTAATAATAAGTAGAATTTTGCAGCACATTCTGATAGTAGGTAATAATCAGTAGAATGCTGCAGCACATTCTGATAATAGGTAATAATAAGTAAAATGTTGCAGCACATGCTGATAGTAGGTAATAATAAGTAGAATGCTGCAACACATTCTGATAGTAGGTAATAATAAGTAGAATGCTGCAGCACATTCTGATAGTAGGTAATAATAAGTAGAATGCTGCAGCACATTCTGATAGTAGGTAATAATAAGTAGAATGCTGCAGCACATTCTGATAGTAGGTAATAATAAGTAGAATGCTGCATCACATTCTGATAGTAGGTAATAATAAGTAGAATGTTGCAGTACATGCTGATAGTAGGTAATAATAAGTAGAATGCTGCAGCACATTCTGATAGTAGGTAATAATAAGTCGAATGCTGCAGCACATTCTGATAGTAGGTAATAACAAGTAGAATGTTGCAGCACATTCTGATAGTAGATAATAATAAGTAGAATGCTGCAGCACATTCTGATAGTAAGTAATAATAAGTAGAATGCTGCAGCACATTCTGATAGTAGATAATAAGTAGAATGCTGCAGCACATTCTGATAGTAGGTAATAAGTAGAATGCTGCAGCACATTCTGATAGTAGGTAATAATACGTAGAATGCTGCAGCACATTCTGATAGTAGGTAATAATAAGTACAATGTGGCAGCACATTCTGATAGTAGGTAAAAAGTAGAATGTTGCAGCACATTTTGATAGTAGGTAAAAATAAGTAGAATGTTGCAGCACATGCGGATAGTAGGTAATAATAAGTAGAATGCTGCAGCACATTCTGATAGTAGGTAATAATAATTAGAATGTTGCAGCATATGCTGATAGTAGGTAATAATAAGTAGAATGTTGCAGCACATTCTGATAGTAGGTAATAATACGTAGAATGCTGCAGCACATTCTGATAGTAGGTAATAATAAGTACAATGTGGCAGCACATTCTGATAGTAGGTAAAAAGTAGAATGTTGCAGCACATTTTGATAGTAGGTAAAAATAAGTAGAATGTTGCAGCACATGCTGATAGTAGGTAATAATAAGTAGAATGCTGCAGCACATTCTGATAGTAGGTAATAAGTAGAATGCTGCAGCACATTCTGATAGTAGGTAATAATAAGTAGAATGCTGCAGCACATTCTGATAGTAGGTAATAATAAGTAGAATGTTGCAGCACATTCTGATAGTAGGTAATAATAAGTAGAATGTTGCAGCACATGCTGATAGTAGGTAATAATAAGTAGAATGCTGCACCATATTCTGATAGTAGGTAATAATAACTAGAATGCAGCAGCACATTCAGATAGTAGGTAATAATAAGTAGAATGTTGCAGCACATTCTGATAGTAGGTAATAATAGGTAGAATGTTGCAGCACATTCTGGTAGTAGGTAATAATAAGTAGAATGCTGCAGCACATTCTGATAGTAGGTAATAATAAGTAGAATGTTGCAGCACATTCTGATAGTAGGTAATAAGTAGAATGTTGCAGCACATGCTGATAGTAGGTAATAATAAGTAGAATGTTGCAGCACATGCTGATAGTAGGTAATAATAGTAGGTAATAATAAGTAGAATGTGGCAGCACATTCTGATAGTAGGTAATAAGTAGAATGTTGCAGCACATTCTGATAATAGGTAATAATAAGTAGAATGTTGCAGCACAATCTGATAGTAGGTAATAATAAGTAGAATGCTGCAGCACATTCTGATAGTAGGTAATAATAAGTAGAATGTTGCAGCACATGCTGATAGTAGGTAATAATAAGTAGAATGCTGCACCATATTCTGATAGTAGGTAATAATAACTAGAATGCTGCAGCACATTCAGATAGTAGGTAATAATAAGTAGAATGTTGCAGCACATTCTGATAGTAGGTAATAATAGGTAGAATGTTGCAGCACATTCTGATAGTAGGTAATAATAAGTAGAATGCTGCAGCACATTCTGATAGTAAGTAATAATAAGTACAATGTTGCAGCACATTCTGATAGTAGGTAATAAGTAGAATGTTGCAGCACATTCTGATAGTAGGTAATAATAAGTAGAATGTTGCAGCACATGCTGATAGTAGGTAATAATAAGTAGAATGTTGCAGCACATGCTGATAGTAGGTAATAATAAGTAGAATGTTGCAGCACATTCTGATAGTAGGTAATAAGTAGAATGCTGCAGCACATTCTGATAGTAGGTAATAATAAGTAGAATGTTGCAGCACATGCTGATAGTAGGTAATAATAAGTAGAATGCTGCAGCACATTCTGATAGTAGGTAATAATAAGTACAATGTTGCAGCACATTCTGATAGTAGGTAATAATAAGTAGAATATTGCAGCACATTCTGTTAGTAGGTAATAATAAGTAGAATGTTGCAGCACATTCTGATAGCAGGTAATAATAAGTAGAATGTTGCAGCACATGCTGATAGTAGGTAATAAGTAGAATGCTGCAGCACATTCTGATAGTAGATAATAAGTAGAATGTTGCAGCACATTCTGATAGTAGGTAATAATAAGTAGAATGTTGCAGCACATTCTGATAGTAGGTAATAATAAGTAGAATGTTGCAGCACATGCTGATAGTAGGTAATAAGTAGAATGCTGCAGCACATTCTGATAGTAGATAATAATAAGTAGAATGTTGCAGCACATTCTGATAGTAGGTAATAATAAGTAGAATGTTGCAGCACATTCTGATAGTAGGTAATAATAAGTAGAATGTTGCAGCACATGCTGATAGTAGGTAATAATAAGTAGAATGCTGCAGCACATTCTGATAGTAGGTAATAATAAGTAGAATGTTGCAGCAAATACTGATAGCAGGTAATAATAAGTACAATGCGGCAGCACATTCTGATAGTAGGTAATAAGTAGAATGTTGCAGCACATTCTGATAGTAGGTAATAATAAGTAGAATGTTGCAGCACATGCTGATAGTAGGTAATAATAAGTAGAATGCTGAAGCACATTCTGATAGTGGGTAATAATAAGTAGAATGTTGCAGCACATTCTGATAGTAGGTAATAAGTTGAATGTTGCAGCACATGCTGATAGTAGGTAATAATAAGTAGAATGCGGCAGCACATTCTGATAGTAGGTAATAAGTAGAATGCTGCAGCACATTCTGATAGTAGGTAATAATAACTAGAATGCTGCAGCACATTCTGATAGTAGGTAATAATAAATAGAATGTTGCAGCACATTCTGATAGTAGGTAATAATAAGTAGAATGTTGCAGCACATTCTGATAGTAGGTAATAATAAGTAGAATGCTGCAGCACATTCTGATAGTAGGTAATAATAAGTAGAATGCTGCAGCACATTCTGATAGTAGGTAATAATAAGTACAATGTTGCAGCACATTCTGATAGTAGGTAATAAGTTGAATGTTGCAGCACATGCTGATAGTAGGTAATAATAAGTAGAATGCGGCAGCACATTCTGATAGTAGGTAATAAGTAGAATGCTGCAGCACATTCTGATAGTAGGTAATAATAACTAGAATGCTGCAGCACATTCTGATAGTAGGTAATAATAAGTAGAATGCTGCAGCACATTGATAGTAGGTAATAATAAGTAGAATGTTGCAGCACAATCTGATAGTAGGTAATAAGTAGAATGCTGCAGCACATTCTGATAGTAGGTAATAATAAGTACAATGTTGCAACACATTCTGATAGTAGGTAATAAGTAGAATGTTGCAGCACATGCTGATAGTAGGTAATAATAAGTAGAATGCTGCAGCACATTGATAGTAGGTAATAATAAGTAGAATGTTGCAGCACAATCTGATAGTAGGTAATAAGTAGAATGCTGCAGCACATTCTGATAGTAGGTAATAATAAGTAGAATGCTGCATCACATTCTGATAGTAGGTATTAATAAGTAGAATGTTGCAGCACATGCTGATAGTAGGTAATAATAAGTAGAATGCTGCAGCACATTCTGATAGTAGGTAATAATAAGTAGAATGCTGCACCACATTCTGATAGTAGGTAATAAGTAGAATGCTGCAGCACATTCTGATAGTAGGTAATAATAAGTAGAATGCTGCAGCACATTCTGATAGTAGGTAATAATAAGTAGAATGCTGCAGCACATTCTGATAGTAGGTAATAAGTAGAATGTTGCAGCACATTCTGGTAGTAGGTAATAATAAATAGAATGCTGCAGCACATTCTGATAGTAGGTAATAATAAGTAGAATTTTTCAGCACATTCTGATAGTAGGTAATAATCAGTAGAATGCTGCAGCACATTCTGATAATAGGTAATAATAAGTAAAATGTTGCAGCACATGCTGATAGTAGGTAATAATAAGTAGAATGCTGCAACACATTCTGATAGTAGGTAATAATAAGTAGAATGCTGCAGCACATTCTGATAGTAGGTAATAATAAGTAGAATGCTGCAGCACATTCTGATAGTAGGTAATAATAAGTAGAATGCTGCAGCACATTCTGATAGTAGGTAATAATAAGTCGAATGCTGCAGCACATTCTGATAGTAGGTAATAACAAGTAGAATGTTGCAGCACATTCTGATAGTAGATAATAATAAGTAGAATGTTGCAGCACATTCTGATAGGTAATAATAAGTAGAATGCTGCAGCACATTCTGATAGTAAGTAATAATAAGTAGAATGCTGCAGCACATTCTGATAGTAGATAATAAGTAGAATGCTGCAGCACATTCTGATAGTAGGTAATAAGTAGAATGCTGCAGCACATTCTGATAGTAGGTAATAATAAGTAGAATGTTGCAGCACATGCTGATAGTAGGTAATAATAAGTAGAATGTTGCAGCACATGCTGATAGTAGGTAATAATAAGTAGAATGTTGCAGCACATTCTGATAGTAGGTAATAATACGTAGAAGGCTGCAGCACATTATGATAGTAGGTAATAATAAGTAGAATGCTGCAGCACATTCTGATAGTAGGTATTAATAAGTAGAATGTTGCAGCACATGCTGATAGTAGGTAATAATAAGTAGAATGCTGCTGCACATTCTGATAGTAGGTAATAATAAGTAGAATGCTGCACCACATTCTGATAGTAGGTAATAAGTAGAATGCTGCAGCACATTCTGATAGTAGGTAATAATAAGTAGAATGCTGCAGCACATTCTGATAGTAGGTAATAATAAGTAGAATGCTGCAGCACATTCTGATAGTAGGTAATAAGTAGAATGTTGCAGCACATTCTGGTAGTAGGTAATAATAAGTAGAATGCTGCAGCACATTCTGATAGTAGGTAATAATAAGTAGAATTTTGCAGCACATTCTGATAGTAGGTAATAATCAGTAGAATGCTGCAGCACATTCTGATAATAGGTAATAATAAGTAAAATGTTGCAGCACATGCTGATAGTAGGTAATAATAAGTAGAATGCTGCAACACATTCTGATAGTAGGTAATAATAAGTAGAATGCTGCAGCACATTCTGATAGTAGGTAATAATAAGTAGAATGCTGCAGCACATTCTGATAGTAGGTAATAATAAGTAGAATGCTGCAGCACATTCTGATAGTAGGTAATAATAAGTAGAATGCTGCAGCACATTCTGATAGTAGGTAATAATAAGTAGAATGTTGCAGTACATGCTGATAGTAGGTAATAATAAGTAGAATGCTGCAGCACATTCTGATAGTAGGTAATAATAAGTCGAATGCTGCAGCACATTCTGATAGTAGGTAATAACAAGTAGAATGTTGCAGCACATTCTGATAGTAGATAATAATAAGTAGAATGTTGCAGCACATTCTGATAGGTAATAAGTAGAATGCTGCAGCACATTCTGATAGTAAGTAATAATAAGTAGAATGCTGTAGCACATTCTGATAGTAGATAATAAGTAGAATGCTGCAGCACATTCTGATAGTAGGTAATAAGTAGAATGCTGCAGCACAATCTGATAGTAGGTAATAATAAGTAGAATGTTGCAGCACATTCTGATAGTAGGTAATAATAAGTAGAATGTTGCAGCACATGCTGATAGTAGGTAATAATAAGTAGAATGTTGCAGCACATTCTGATAGTAGGTAATAATACGTAGAATGCTGCAGCACATTCTGATAGTAGGTAATAATAAGTACAATGTGGCAGCACATTCTGATAGTAGGTAAAAAGTAGAATGTTGCAGCACATTTTGATAGTAGGTAAAAATAAGTAGAATGTTGCAGCACATGCTGATAGTAGGTAATAATAAGTAGAATGCTGCAGCACATTCTGATAGTAGGTAATAATAAGTAGAATGTTGCAGCACATGCTGATAGTAGGTAATAATAAGTACAATGTTGCAGCACATTCTGATAGTAGGTAATAATAAGTAGAATGTTGCAGCACATTCTGTTAGTAGGTAAAAATAAGTAGAATGTTGCAGCACATTCTGATAGCAGGTAATAATAAGTAGAATGTTGCAGCACATGCTGATAGTAGGTAATAATAAGTAGAATGCTGCAGCACATTCTGATAGTAGGTAATAATAAGTAGAATGTTGCAGCACATTCTGATAGTAGGTAATAATAAGTAGAATGTTGTAGCACATTCGAATAGTAGGTAATAATAAGTAGAATGTTGCAGCACATTCTGATAGAAGGTAATAATAAGTAGAATGCTGCAGCACATTCTGATAGTCAGTAATAATAAGTAGAATGTTGCAGCACATGCTGATAGTAGGTAATAATAAGTAGAATGCTGCAGCACATTCTGATAGTAGGTAATAATAAGTAGAATGCTGCAGCACATTCTGATAGTAGGTAATAATAAGTAGAATGTTGCAGCACATACTGATAGTAGGTAATAAGTAGAATGTTGCAGCACATGCTGATAGTAGGTAATAATAAGTAGAATGTTGCAGCACATGCTGATAGTAGGTAATAATAGTAGGCAATGATAAGTAGAATGTGGCAGCACATTCTGATAGTAGGTAATAAGAAGAATGTTGCAGCACATTCTGATAATAGGTAATAATAATTAGAATGTTGCAGCACAATCTGATAGTAGGTAATAATAAGTAGAATGCTGCAGCACATTCTGATAGTAGGTAATAATAAGTAGAATGTTGCAGCACATGCTGATAGTAGGTAATAATAAGTAGAATGTTGCAGCACATTCTGATAGTAGGTAATAATACGTAGAATGCTGCAGCACATTCTGATAGTAGGTAATAATAAGTACAATGTGGCAGCACATTCTGATAGTAGGTAAAAAGTAGAATGTTGCAGCACATTTTGATAGTAGGTAAAAATAAGTAGAATGTTGCAGCACATGCTGATAGTAGGTAATAATAAGTAGAATGCTGCAGCACATTCTGATAGTAGGTAATAAGTAGAATGCTGCAGCACATTCTGATAGTAGGTAATAATAAGTAGAATTCTGCAGCACATTCTGATAGTAGGTAATAATAAGTAGAATGTTGCAGCACATTCTGATAGTAGGTAATAATAAGTAGAATGTTGCAGCACATGCTGATAGTAGGTAATAATAAGTAGAATGCTGCACCATATTCTGATAGTAGGTAATAATAACTAGAATGCTGCAGCACATTCAGATAGTAGGTAATAATAAGTAGAATGTTGCAGCACATTCTGATAGTAGGTAATAATAGGTAGAATGTTGCAGCACATTCTGGTAGTAGGTAATAATAAGTAGAATGCTGCAGCACATTCTGATAGTAGGTAATAATAAGTAGAATGTTGCAGCACATTCTGATAGTAGGTAATAAGTAGAATGTTGCAGCACATGCTGATAGTAGGTAATAATAAGTAGAATGTTGCAGCACATGCTGATAGTAGGTAATAATAGTAGGTAATAATAAGTAGAATGTGGCAGCACCTTCTGATAGTAGGTAATAAGTAGAATGTTGCAGCACATTCTGATAATAGGTAATAATAAGTAGAATGTTGCAGCACAATCTGATAGTAGGTAATAATAAGTAGAATGCTGCAGCACATTCTGATAGTAGGTAATAATAAGTAGAATGTTGCAGCACATGCTGATAGTAGGTAATAATAAGTAGAATGCTGCACCATATTCTGATAGTAGGTAATAATAACTAGAATGCTGCAGCACATTCAGATAGTAGGTAATAATAAGTAGAATGTTGCAGCACATTCTGACAGTAGGTAATAATAGGTAGAATGTTGCAGCACATTCTGATATAGGTAATAATAAGTAGAATGCTGCAGCACATTCTGATAGTAAGTAATAATAAGTACAATGTTGCAGCACATTCTGATAGTAGGTAATAAGTAGAATGTTGCAGCACATTCTGATAGTAGGTAATAATAAGTAGAATGTGTCAGCACATGCTGATAGTAGGTAATAATAAGTAGAATGTTGCAGCACATGCTGATAGTAGGTAATAATAAGTAGAATGTTGCAGCACATTCTGATAGTAGGTAATAAGTAGAATGCTGCAGCACATTCTGATAGTAGGTAATAATAAGTAGAATGTTGCAGCACATGCTGATAGTAGGTAATAATAAGTAGAATGCTGCAGCACATTCTGATAGTAGGTAATAATAAGTACAATGTTGCAGCACATTCTGATAGTAGGTAATAATAAGTAGAATATTGCAGCACATTCTGTTAGTAGGTAATAATAAGTAGAATGTTGCAGCACATTCTGATAGCAGGTAATAATAAGTAGAATGTTGCAGCACATGCTGATAGTAGGTAATAAGTAGAATGCTGCAGCACATTCTGATAGTAGGTAATAATAAGTAGAATGTTGCAGCACATTCTGATAGTAGGTAATAATAAGTAGAATGTTGCAGCACATTCTGATAGTAGGTAATAATAAGTAGAATGTTGCAGCACATGCTGATAGTAGGTAATAATAAGTAGAATGCTGCAGCACATTCTGATAGTAGGTAATAATAAGTAGAATGTTGCAGCAAATGCTGATAGCAGGTAATAGTAGGTAATAATAAGTACAATGCGCACATTCTGATAGAAGGTAATAAGTAGAATGTTGCAGCACATTCTGATAGTAGGTAATAATAAGTAGAATGTTGCAGCACATGCTGATAGTAGGTAATAATAAGTAGAATGCTGAAGCACATTCTGATAGTGGGTAATAATAAGTAGAATGTTGCAGCACATTCTGATAGTAGGTAATAAGTTGAATGTTGCAGCACATGCTGATAGTGGGTAATAATAAGTAGAATGCGGCAACACATTCTGATAGTAGGTAATAAGTAGAATGCTGCAGCACATTCTGATAGTAGTTAATAATAAGTAGAATATTGCAGCACATTCTGATAGTAGGTAATAATAAGTACAATGTTGCAGCACATTCTGATAGTAGGTAATAATAAGTAGAATGTTGCAGCACATGCTGATAGTAGGTAATAATAAGTAGAATGCTGCAGCACATTCTGATAGTAGGTAATAATAAGTAGAATGCTGCAGCACATTCTGATAGTAGGTAATAATAAATAGAATGTTGCAGCACATTCTGATAGTAGGTAATAATAAGTAGAATGTTGCAGCACATTCTGATAGTAGGTAATAATAAGTAGAATGCTGCAGCACATTCTGATAGTAGGTAATAATAAGTAGAATGCTGCAGCACATTCTGATAGTAGGTAATAATAAGTAGAATGCTGCAGCACATTCTGATAGTAGGTAATAATAAGTAGAATGCTGCAGCACATTCTGATAGTAGGTAATAATAAGTAGAATGCTGCAGCACATTCTGATAGTAGGTAATAATAAGTAGAATGCTGCAGCACATTCTGATAGTAGGTAATAATAAGTAGAATGCTGCAGCACATTCTGATAGTAGGTAATAATAAGTAGAATGTTGCAGTACATGCTGATAGTAGGTAATAATAAGTAGAATGCTGCAGCACATTCTGATAGTAGGTAATAATAAGTCGAATGCTGCAGCACATTCTGATAGTAGGTAATAACAAGTAGAATGTTGCAGCACATTCTGATAGTAGATAATAATAAGTAGAATGTTGCAGCACATTCTGATAGGTAATAAGTAGAATGCTGCAGCACATTCTGATAGTAAGTAATAATAAGTAGAATGCTGTAGCACATTCTGATAGTAGATAATAAGTAGAATGCTGCAGCACATTCTGATAGTAGGTAATAAGTAGAATGCTGCAGCACAATCTGATAGTAGGTAATAATAAGTAGAATGTTGCAGCACATTCTGATAGTAGGTAATAATAAGTAGAATGTTGCAGCACATGCTGATAGTAGGTAATAATAAGTAGAATGTTGCAGCACATTCTGATAGTAGGTAATAATACGTAGAATGCTGCAGCACATTCTGATAGTAGGTAATAATAAGTACAATGTGGCAGCACATTCTGATAGTAGGTAAAAAGTAGAATGTTGCAGCACATTTTGATAGTAGGTAAAATAAGTAGAATGTTGCAGCACATGCTGATAGTAGGTAATAATAAGTAGAATGCTGCAGCACATTCTGATAGTAGGTAATAATAAGTAGAATGTTGCAGCACATGCTGATAGTAGGTAATAATAAGTACAATGTTGCAGCACATTCTGATAGTAGGTAATAATAAGTAGAATGTTGCAGCACATTCTGTTAGTAGGTAAAAATAAGTAGAATGTTGCAGCACATTCTGATAGCAGGTAATAATAAGTAGAATGTTGCAGCACATGCTGATAGTATGTAATAATAAGTACAATGTTGCAGCACATTCTGATAGTAGGTAATAATAAGTAGAATGTTGCAGCACATTCTGTTAGTAGGTAAAAATAAGTAGAATGTTGCAGCACATTCTGATAGCAGGTAATAATAAGTAGAATGTTGCAGCACATGCTGATAGTAGGTAATAAGTAGAATGCTGCAGCACATTCTGATAGTAGGTAATAATAAGTAGAATATTGCAGCACATTCTGATAGTAGGTAATAATAAGTACAATGTTGCAGCACATTCTGATAGTAGGTAATAATAAGTAGAATGTTGCAGCACATGCTGATAGTAGGTAATAATAAGTAGAATGCTGCAGCACATTCTGATAGTAGGTAATAATAAGTAGAATGCTGCAGCACATTCTGATAGTAGGTAATAATAAATAGAATGTTGCAGCACATTCTGATAGTAGGTAATAATAAGTAGAATGTTGCAGCACATTCTGATAGTAGGTAATAATAAGTAGAATGCTGCAGCACATTCTGATAGTAGGTAATAATAAGTAGAATGCTGCAGCACATTCTGATAGTAGGTAATAATAAGTAGAATGCTGCAGCACATTCTGATAGTAGGTAATAATAAGTAGAATGCTGCAGCACATTCTGATAGTAGGTAATAATAAGTAGAATGCTGCAGCACATTCTGATAGTAGGTAATAATAAGTAGAATGCTGCAGCACATTCTGATAGTAGGTAATAATAAGTAGAATGCTGCAGCACATTCTGATAGTAGGTAATAATAAGTAGAATGTTGCAGTACATGCTGATAGTAGGTAATAATAAGTAGAATGCTGCAGCACATTCTGATAGTAGGTAATAATAAGTCGAATGCTGCAGCACATTCTGATAGTAGGTAATAACAAGTAGAATGTTGCAGCACATTCTGATAGTAGATAATAATAAGTAGAATGTTGCAGCACATTCTGATAGGTAATAAGTAGAATGCTGCAGCACATTCTGATAGTAAGTAATAATAAGTAGAATGCTGTAGCACATTCTGATAGTAGATAATAAGTAGAATGCTGCAGCACATTCTGATAGTAGGTAATAAGTAGAATGCTGCAGCACAATCTGATAGTAGGTAATAATAAGTAGAATGTTGCAGCACATTCTGATAGTAGGTAATAATAAGTAGAATGTTGCAGCACATGCTGATAGTAGGTAATAATAAGTAGAATGTTGCAGCACATTCTGATAGTAGGTAATAATCGTAGAATGCTGCAGCACATTCTGATAGTAGGTAATAATAAGTACAATGTGGCAGCACATTCTGATAGTAGGTAAAAAGTAGAATGTTGCAGCACATTTTGATAGTAGGTAAAAATAAGTAGAATGTTGCAGCACATGCTGATAGTAGGTAATAATAAGTAGAATGCTGCAGCACATTCTGATAGTAGGTAATAATAAGTAGAATGTTGCAGCACATGCTGATAGTAGGTAATAATAAGTACAATGTTGCAGCACATTCTGATAGTAGGTAATAATAAGTAGAATGTTGCAGCACATTCTGTTAGTAGGTAAAAATAAGTAGAATGTTGCAGCACATTCTGATAGCAGGTAATAATAAGTAGAATGTTGCAGCACATGCTGATAGTAGGTAATAATAAGTACAATGTTGCAGCACATTCTGATAGTAGGTAATAATAAGTAGAATGTTGCAGCACATTCTGTTAGTAGGTTAAAATAAGTAGAATGTTGCAGCACATTCTGATAGCAGGTAATAATAAGTAGAATGTTGCAGCACATGCTGATAGTAGGTAATAATAAGTAGAATGCTGCAGCACATTCTGATAGTAGGTAATAATAAGTAGAATGTTGCAGCACATTCTGATAGTAGGTAATAATAAGTAGAATGTTGTAGCACATTCTGATAGTAGGTAATAATAAGTAGAATGTTGCAGCACATTCTGATAGAAGGTAATAATAAGTAGAATGCTGCAGCACATTCTGATAGTCAGTAATAATAAGTAGAATGTTGCAGCACATGCTGATAGTAGGTAATAATAAGTAGAATGCTGCAGCACATTCTGATAGTAGGTAATAATAAGTAGAATGCTGCAGCACATTCTGATAGTAGGTAATAATAAGTAGAATGTTGCAGCACATACTGATAGAAGGTAATAAGTAGAATGTTGCAGCACATGCTGATAGTAGGTAATAATAAGTAGAATGTTGCAGCACATGCTGATAGTAGGTAATAATAGTAGGCAATGATAAGTAGAATGTGGCAGCACATTCTGATAGTAGGTAATAAGAAGAATGTTGCAGCACATTCTGATAATAGGTAATAATAATTAGAATGTTGCAGCACAATCTGATAGTAGGTAATAATAAGTAGAATGCTGCAGCACATTCTGATAGTAGGTAATAATAAGTAGAATGTTGCAGCACATTCTGATAGGTAATAATAAGTAGAATGCTGCAGCACATTCTGATAGTAGGTAATAAGTAGAATGCTGCAGCACATTCTGATAGTAGGTAATAATAAGTAGAATTCTGCAGCACATTCTGATAGTAGGTAATAATAAGTAGAATGTTGCAGCACATTCTGATAGTAGGTAATAATAAGTAGAATGTTGCAGCACATGCTGATAGTAGGTAATAATAGTAGGTAATAATAAGTAGAGTGTGGCAGCACCTTCTGATAGTAGGTAATAAGTAGAATGTTGCAGCACATTCTGATAATAGGTAATAATAAGTAGAATGTTGCAGCACAATCTGATAGTAGGTAATAATAAGTAGAATGCTGCAGCACATTCTGATAGTAGGTAATAATAAGTAGAATGTTGCAACACATGCTGATAGTAGGTAATAATAAGTAGAATGCTGCACCATATTCTGATAGTAGGTAATAATAACTAGAATGCTGCAGCACATTCAGATAGTAGGTAATAATAAGTAGAATGTTGCAGCACATTCTGACAGTAGGTAATAATAGGTAGAATGTTGCAGCACATTCTGATAGTAGGTAATAATAAGTAGAATGCTGCAGCACATTCTGATAGTAAGTAATAATAAGTACAATGTTGCAGCACATTCTGATAGTAGGTAATAAGTAGAATGTTGCAGCACATTCTGATAGTAGGTAATAATAAGTAGAATGTGTCAGCACATGCTGATAGTAGGTAATAATAAGTAGAATGTTGCAGCACATGCTGATAGTAGGTAATAATAAGTAGAATGTTGCAGCACATTCTGATAGTAGGTAATAAGTAGAATGCTGCAGCACATTCTGATAGTAGGTAATAATAAGTAGAA
Source organism: Protopterus annectens (assembly GCF_019279795.1). Lineage (NCBI taxonomy): Eukaryota > Metazoa > Chordata > Ceratodontiformes > Protopteridae > Protopterus > Protopterus annectens. The sequence continues at coordinate 523,374,106 of NC_056749.1, read as the reverse complement.
TGTTGCAGCACATGCTGATAGTAGGTAATAATAAGTAGAATGCTGCAGCACATTCTGATAGTAGGTAATAATAAGTACAATGTTGCAGCACATTCTGATAGTAGGTAATAATAAGTAGAATATTGCAGCACATTCTGTTAGTAGGTAATAATAAGTAGAATGTTGCAGCACATTCTGATAGCAGGTAATAATAAGTAGAATGTTGCAGCACATGCTGATAGTAGGTAATAAGTAGAATGCTGCAGCACATTCTGATAGTAGGTAATAATAAGTAGAATGTTGCAGCACATTCTGATAGTAGGTAATAATAAGTAGAATGTTGCAGCACATTCTGATAGTAGGTAATAATAAGTAGAATGTTGCAGCACATGCTGATAGTAGGTAATAATAAGTAGAATGCTGCAGCACATTCTGATAGTAGGTAATAATAAGTAGAATGTTGCAGCAAATGCTGATAGCAGGTAATAATAGTAGGTAATAATAAGTACAATGCGGCAGCACATTCTGATAGAAGGTAATAAGTAGAATGTTGCAGCACATTCTGATAGTAGGTAATAATAAGTAGAATGTTGCAGCACATGCTGATAGTAGGTAATAATAAGTAGAATGCTGAAGCACATTCTGATAGTGGGTAATAATAAGTAGAATGTTGCAGCACATTCTGATAGTAGGTAATAAGTTGAATGTTGCAGCACATGCTGATAGTAGGTAATAATAAGTAGAATGCGGCAACACATTCTGATAGTAGGTAATAAGTAGAATGCTGCAGCACATTCTGATAGTAGTTAATAATAAGTAGAATATTGCAGCACATTCTGATAGTAGGTAATAATAAGTACAATGTTGCAGCACATTCTGATAGTAGGTAATAATAAGTAGAATGTTGCAGCACATGCTGATAGTAGGTAATAATAAGTAGAATGCTGCAGCACATTCTGATAGTAGGTAATAATAAGTAGAATGCTGCAGCACATTCTGATAGTAGGTAATAATAAATAGAATGTTGCAGCACATTCTGATAGTAGGTAATAATAAGTAGAATGTTGCAGCACATTCTGATAGTAGGTAATAATAAGTAGAATGCTGCAGCACATTCTGATAGTAGGTAATAATAAGTAGAATGCTGCAGCACATTCTGATAGTAGGTAATAATAAGTACAATGTTGCAACACATTCTGATAGTAGGTAATAAGTAGAATGTTGCAGCACATGCTGATAGTAGGTAATAATAAGTAGAATGCTGCAGCACATTGATAGTAGGTAATAATAAGTAGAATGTTGCAGCACAATCTGATAGTAGGTAATAAGTAGAATGCTGCAGCACATTCTGATAGTAGGTAATAATAAGTAGAATGCTGCAGCGCATTCTGATAGTAGGTATTAATAAGTAGAATGTTGCAGCACATGCTGATAGTAGGTAATAATAAGTAGAATGCTGCAGCACATTCTGATAGTAGGTAATAATAAGTAGAATGCTGCACCACATTCTGATAGTAGGTAATAATAAGTAGAATGCTGCAGCACATTCTGATAGTAGGTAATAATAAGTAGAATGCTGCAGCGCATTCTGATAGTAGGTAATAATAAGTAGAATGCTGCAGCACGTTCTGATAGTAGGTAATAAGTAGAATGTTGCAGCACATTCTGGTAGTAGGTAATAATAAGTAGAATGCTGCAGCACATTCTGATAGTAGGTAATAATAAGTAGAATTTTGCAGCACATTCTGATAGTAGGTAATAATCAGTAGAATGCTGCAGCACATTCTGATAATAGGTAATAATAAGTAAAATGTTGCAGCACATGCTGATAGTAGGTAATAATAAGTAGAATGCTGCAACACATTCTGATAGTAGGTAATAATAAGTAGAATGCTGCAACACATTCTGATAGTAGGTAATAATAAGTAGAATGCTGCAACACATTCTGATAGTAGGTAATAATAAGTAGAATGCTGCAACACATTCTGATAGTAGGCAATAATAAGTAGAATGCTGCAGCACATTCTGATAGTAGGTAATAATAAGTAGAATGCTGCAGCACATTCTGATAGTAGGTAATAATAAGTAGAATGCTGCAGCACATTCTGATAGTAGGTAATAATAAGTAGAATGCTGCAGCACATTCTGATAGTAGGTAATAATAAGTAGAATGCTGCAGCACATTCTGATAGTAGGTAATAATAAGTAGAATGTTGCAGTACATGCTGATAGTAGGTAATAATAAGTAGAATGCTGCAGCACATTCTGATAGTAGGTAATAATAAGTCGAATGCTGCAGCACATTCTGATAGTAGGTAATAATAAGTAGAATGTTGCAGCACATTCTGATAGTAGGTAATAATAAGTAGAATGCTGCAGCACTTTCTGATAGTAGGTAATAATAAGTAGAATGCTGCAGCATATTCTGTTAGTAGGTAATAATAAGTAGAATGCTGCAGCACATTCTGATAGTAGGTAATAATAAGTAGAATGCTGCAGCACATTCTGATAGTAGGTAATAAGTAGAATGCTGCAGCACATTCTGATAGTAGGTAATAAATAGAATGCTGCAGCACATTCAGATAGTAGGTAATAATAAGTAGAATGTTGCAGCACATTCTGATAGCAGGTAATAATAAGTAGAATGCTGCAGCATATTCTGTTAGTAGGTAATAATAAGTAGAATGCTGCAGCACATTCTGATAGTAGGTAATAATAAGTAGAATGCTGCAGCACATTCTGATAGTAGGTAATAAGCAGAATGCTGCAGCACATTCTGATAGTAGGTAATAATGCTGCAGCACATTCTGATAGTAGGTAATAATGAGAGTTTGTGCTGCTTCTTACAGCTTGTATGATGGAGTTTTTTGAGAGAAATGTATCTTCTATTTTTGTGACTAACAAGAATGTTTTGTAGTTTTTATCAAACGCTGTGGTGCCATTATTGACATTCACAGGTGGTACAGAGGAATCAGTGAGTAAGGGTTTTGATTAATATCCATAAGAACTTGGGATTGTAAACAGAGCATACCTGCCAAACTCTTAAGTACAGATATTTGGCAGAGTTGGTGGCTATTCTGGTAATCCTTCTTCCAATAAGATTATTTACTGCAATTGTTTATCATCTGAGTTTAGTTTCTAGACTTTCCAGGCTTGCTTCTATCTTTATTTTTTATTTTATGGAAAGCAGCTCAGTATTAAGCCAGGGACATAATTTGCTCCAGACTTTGATGTGAAGTTGGGAAAAAGGGAACGCTGAATTTCTGAAAGGACAGAAGTAAAGTAAAGGCTACGGTTTGATCCTGCATATTGTAAAATGTGATCCAGGGAATTACAGCAAGTGCTGCCTCCAGAATTATGTTTTTTTTGGGAATGGCTCGCCAATGACTATTTCAGGAGGAAATTTTGGAGATTTGAAAGACCAGTTGGAGATAATAGGACAATGGCCTGGTATTTTGTTAATGCTGGTGCATTTTTGTAATTATAAGGTCAAGAGTAGAGTCATGCATTCTTAATGAGTTGAGTCAGGTAGTTTTTTTTTTTTTTTTTTAACCATTTGCTCAAGACTGTATTGTTGTAACATTCTAATTGTTTACCTTCTGTGTTGCTGTCATTTATTTTGTGGTCCCCTACCATTATTTAAGCAATAGCCTACAACATGGTATGGTATATTGAAGAATTACCCATGTTTGGTGTGGTTTAATTATGAGGACAAAGCCCGAGCGATTAAACAAAGGCAACCGTGGGTAAATCTTCATTATACAACGATTCCCATTAATATTCAAAAAACATGCACGCTGATTGTTCAGTGTGCACGTTGTAAATCAGAGTTATAGTAATGGAAAAAGGTCCAGTCGGCCGGACCTTTTCCATTACTATAACTCTTTTTTTTTTTTTTTTTCAGCGACAGAGAACGCAAGATCTCCATTGCTTCACACAGTCTCTCTATGTTAAACTCATTTAACATAGCGAGACAGCATTAAAAAAGCAATAGAGATTCTCCGTTGCTTTTTTAATGCTGTCTCGCTATGTTAAACTCGTTTAACATAGTGAGACAGTTTTTAAAAAGCAACGGAGATCTTGCTTTCTCTGTTGCTTTTTACAAACTGTTTTGCTATGTTAAATGGGTTTAACATAGCGAGGCAGCTTTAAAAAAAGCAACGGCTCTGTTGCTTTTTTAAAGCTGTCTCGCTATGTTAAACCCATTTAACATAGCGAAACAGTTTGTAAAAAGCAACAGAGATCTTGCTTTCTCCGTTGCTTTTGCCCACAGTTCTGATGTACTGCATAAGCATACGCATGCGCAGTACATCAGAATTTTTTTAATGCTGTCTCGCTATGTTAAACTCATTTAACATAGCAAGACAGTTTGTAAACAGCAATGGAGATCTTGCTTACTGTGTTGCTTTTTACAAACTGTTTTGCTATGTTAAATGGGTTTAACATAGCGAGACAGCTTTAAAAAAAGCAATGGCTCTATTGCTTTTTCTAAAGCTGTCTCGCTATGTTAAACCCATTTAACATAGCGAAACAGTTTGTAAAAAGCAACAGAGATCTTGCTTTCTCCGTTGCTTTTGCCCACAATTCTGATGTACTGCATAGGCATACGCATGCGCAGTACATCAGAACTTTTTTTAATGCTGTCTCGCTATGTTAAACTCGTTTAACATAGCAAGACAGTTTGTAAACAGCAATGGAGATCTTGCTTACTCTGTTGCTTTTTACAAACTGTTTTGCTATGTTAAATGGGTTTAACATAGCGAGACAGCTTTAAAAAAAACAACGGCTCCGTTGCTTTTTTTAAAGCTGTCTCGCTATGTTAAATCCATTTAACATAGCAAAACAGTTTGTAAAAAGCAATGGAGATCTTGCTTGCTTTTGCCCACGGCTCTGATGCACTGTGTAATCATACTCATGCGCAGTACATCAGAACTGCAGCAGAACGCCAGACAGCTGTGAAAGGGCAGCAAGGAGGCATTATATACTGCTATTATTTAAGAAAATTAATTATTGTTTTCTTAAATAATGTCATTGTATAATAGCAATAACCCACATGTGGGTAATGCTGGATTTACCCACGGTTGGCTTTGTTTGGTCACGAGGGTGAAACCACACCAACCGTGGGTAAATCCAGCATTACCCACACCCAGGTGTGGGTTATTGCTATAATATACCACAACCATGGAGTCGGTTATTTTATTATACAATGACATTATTTAAGAAAAAAAATACTTACTTTTCTTAAATGATGTCTTTGTATAACGGCAGATTACTGTTCTTCCGCCAGTTGTGGTATACTGTGTCTTCATTCTGATGTACTGCGCATGCGTATGGGACTTGCATTCCCATGCATACCCAGTACATCAATGCTTTGAAATGGAAACAGCAGAGAAATGAAAGTCTCTGTTGCTCCATTTTCTCTCTCTTTGTTTTTTATTGTAAAAAAAAAAAAAAAGGTTTTGGGGCACTTTATACCAACGGAAAAAAGTCTGAGTGACTGGACCTTTTTTTGTTGGTATATTGTGGGATTTACAATGGGCAGTCTGGTTGGGGCTAGTTAATCAGCATGCATGTTTTCAAATGTTAATAGGGAGTCATTGCATAATGTATTTTTAGGGATTCGCTGTGGGAAAACATTTAGGATGGTTTGTTGGGTTGTTGCAAGACAGGAGGAAGGAGAATAGGAACTGAAACCTTGTGCAGATTAGTGTGGGTTACTTATTTTAAATGGCCTAGCTCTGTCACTCATAAGTTTGTGGTTATATATTTTTATTAAACAACAGAGACCACCACCAGTATGAGTACCACATCTTAAATCTGATGAAGGTCTTGTTGAAACATGAAAGAGAAGGAAAGCAAAGTTTGCGGATTCTTTTTCAGCCATAGATTTGCCTTGTATTTTTAGTTTTACAGTTGTTTAGTAACATCTTAAATCATACAGCACAGTGTGATTCATTTGTATTAGGGTTGAGGGGTGGAAGTTATCCTTCATCCATATTTCAGAATATACTACAATATCAGGTTTCTTCTATAGTTAGTTGGGCATTAGTTTCTGCCCATTTGCTATTTATGCTACAGCGATTGATGTACTCTGTTTTAAGTTCTTTCCTTTTCTATGGGAGATGTGTAGCGAGGGTGGGATGTGAGGAATGCTGTGTAGGGCCGGCCATAGTTAATATGAATATCTCCTACTTTGAGTAGCTTGAGGGTTAAATTATAGAGATTAGACAGCAAACATTTACAAGCATAGCTTGAGAAGATAATGTTTTTAGAAGCAGGGTTTGAAGATTGATTTGCCTTTCATTTGTGCAGGTTAGGAGGTTAATATAAATGTTAAGATTTAGAGGTCTCCCAATTTTAATGTGAAAAGCTACTTGCCAGGTGAAAGAAAGATGTTGCAGTTTGCAGTGGAAATGATCGTCTTAAAGTGATAAGCAGCTGGAAAGTAGAATAATGCTCAGTCCAATACTAGTTACAAGCCTAAGATGAGTTATAGTATGCCTAATGTGGATGATAGCTCATATCAAGAGTGTAATTGATAACAATGTATGAGGAGAATGCGTGAACAAATGTCTCTGCTCTATGATGTGAGACAGACGAGAGGAATTGTAAAGAGGAAGTTGTTGGAGCCTAAATGCCACCAAGGATATCTGAGGAAAGTAGATGGGAGCCTGGATTACACCTATGCTGAAGAGTATAGATCAGTGGTACAAAGGTATTTAGAAGAATGAGGATTATTTGGGCTGGAATTGCTAGTAGGAAAGAGAGAGAGAGAGTTCAGAGCTTAACTGTCATCCAGGTTACCTGAGCAAGTAATTGAGAAGATAAGAACCTAGCTGTCGCTAAGGCTGTCAATTACAAGAATGAGGTAGAAGTGCTAACTGATAACATAGCTATGATAAGAGAAAGGAAGGCCATTTTATAAGGTGCTGAAGTAATCTCTAACAATCAAGGTTGGCCTCAGTGGTGGGCTTTGGCTTTATTAAGGTCTTTTAAAGCATGGGTATGTTGGGTTTAACTACTTTCCTCAGATTTAATGCAAATCACCTAAAAACACTGCAGTAACTTTACAATATTGGAATCTCAAATTATCCACTATTAACTCTGTCTTAATGGTAAGAATTTCTTGAATATTTTATTCAACATTTTGCATATACCTCTCCCAGTTCATGAGTTACACGGTCTATGATTGATTACCTAAGATTCATGAAATCTTTTTGAAGCTCACAAAGTTCCTTGTTCTAGGAATTCCGTTGGCCACTTTCTTAGGTGTACATGAAGGAAGCAATTATACACATTCTATACCATAGCTGGTAGAGAGTTTGAATTAGCATGAGCTTGAGATAATTTATAGGAAATCCATTTTATCTGAGTTTTAGATTCTGGAAGCTTTGTACAATAAGGGCTAAGTTGCCAACCAGTTTAAGGAGGCAGGTCTAAAAGATCCTGTTTCTAGTTTTAAGATGTGCAAATGGCACCAAAGAGAAAGCAAGGATATTATCCATCAGGTCCTGAAGACTAAATATATCTATATCTATATATATATATATATATATATATATATATATATATATATATATATATACAGTTTATCATGCCTTGCAGTTGGTGCTGAGGGTTAAGGCTATGACATGCTAACAAGCAACTTCCTGTGGTAGAGGATTTGATTCCTTCAGCTTTTATTTTCCTTCTGTGTGACCTTGAGCAAGTCACTTACCCAGATAGTGCTTTTGGACAACTTTGGATTTTGGATAGGCTATTTAGGGGTTTCCTAGATTGCATATTGTGTTACTACCTATGAACTTATAAATCTGACGAATCTGGAAGAAAATAGGAATATCAAATGAGCCCAAAGAAAATGTCACTCCAACATACAATCTTCTCATGTACCATTTTCAAATGAGCTTTTCTCATACAGGAGTAATGAGAGGATGATATAAAGTTACTCTCATTACATTAACTATGGGTATTTGGCTACCTCTTGCACGGTATCCTGTTTATATATTACAGTATCTTCCTTCCCTCCCTTGCTGCTGTGCATGTATGAAAATAGAGAGAGATATGCAAGTGCTGGACATTTTTTATATATAGGCTATTTACTGTCCCATTTATTGTACAAAAGATTTTTAGTATCTAGATGTATTTGAACTCCTGTCTTACTGCTACAGATACTCCATGCTTTCTACCTGAGGGATGAACAGCGCTCATTGATACTCCCGTCAAGAAAAGGCATTCATGGCTCTGGGGTATCTAAATAAGCTACAGTGTCTGATTTGTGTATTTTAATCCATGTAAACAGTTTAAACCTGTTAATGCAGAATGTAACCCATTAACATTTATACTAAGAAATTTCACAATATGCAAACATATTAAGAAAAGTGGCATTAATTCTTTTCCAAGGCTACTACCTGAAAAAGATTATATAAACATAACTGTCTTTTTCTTTTCAGACAAATGCGTTAGAGAATTTTACTCTTACAACAAAAGCCGAGAGTAGAGGGATCCAGACAAAGGAGGAGTCGGCACTGCTCAATTAGTACATGAATCAATATGAACACAAAAAATGGAGGTATCATATTATTAGTACATGAATCCATAAGTAGTTGTCTTGCAAATGAAGAATAAGGAGGTAGAAATGTTAAGTATGTTGTTAAATGATATTGCACCATGGTGGGAATGTAAAGTCATATTGACTTATCATACTACAAATATGATGAATTCTCAGCATAATGCATTTTAAAGTATACTGGAGGGTTTCATTGATAATTTACCAACTGTAATTCAGATGATTAAATTAACTATAAAATGGCTTTTTTGCTATTTGTTAAACAAACTACTTGAAAATTATGAACTGATATACTTTCAGATTACTATTCCAACAAATAAAACATCAGTATTAAATATTGTACTGACTAATACAGAGTTTCCTTTACATAGAGCTGATCATGAGAGTATTGTCTTACTGTTTCTGAAAAAAGGGAAATTCTATACTACAATTTACAACATTTGGAAGGAAATAATGACAAGGAAAGCTGTGGCTGGTACGAGTATTATAAAATTTGTGTTAAATACTTAGAAGCCAAAAAAACTTTAGAATGCACATCCTGTTGGGATGAATATCTTAGGAGACTCCTTCAGGAAAAAAAAAAGAAGAATGTTGAATCAATATAAAATCAATAGCACAAAGTTTAATAGAAAGGTGTTTAAATCAAGTAATAAAATATAACAAGAACTGTCACAGAAGAAACAAAGATAAAAATGTTAATATTATACATATGGGCGGCGCAGTGGTGCAGCGGTTAATGCTGTCGCCTCACAGCAAGAGGTTCTCTGGTTCGATTCTCGGCCGGGGTGCCTTCTGTGTGGAGTTTGCATGTACTCCCTGCGTTCACGTGGGTTTCCTCCGGGTACTGCGGTTTCCTCCCACATTCTAAAGACATGCATCTGGAGCATTTCTCCCCGGGCCTCCGCTGAAAACAGGATCTGTGGAACCTAGTCGGACTTTCCCGGTCAACAAATGTTAAAAAAAAAAATAAAATAAAAACAAGATTTTTTAAAATATAAAATTAAAAAGCAGGTATTAGTGCAATGGAACGAGTATAATGTGGACGTTTCAAAGTTGATGTATATTCAAGCATCCAATTCCGAATCTATTAATGAAACGCGTTTTCATTAATAGATTCGGAATTGGATGCTTGAATATACATCAACTTTGAAACGTCCACATTATACTCGTTCCATTGCACTAATACCTGCTTTTTAATTTTATCTTACTATTTGGTATACGTGCATTCATCATTTGGACTGACTTTGCTACTGCTATTTTTTAAAATATATTCATTTGTCAAAGGATATTTATATATCAATTGGCCTTTGGTTATAATTCTGTAATGAATATATTCTCAATTAACAACAGTGTACAATTACTCATTTGATATGGCAACATCCTTATGTTCTCAGAATTTAAGATTAGCTATAAATAATGTGCTCCAAAAATTGTTCTTTAGGTCCATATAATCTTTCTGGTAATTTTATTAATAATGTTTCTGAAGGCATCATTGGCCTGCTTACAAGTATATTTAGGTATATGCTATTAGAGAGAAAAGTATGAAAATCTTGCCTATTATCCCTGCATTTCAAAGGAAATAAATATGAAAAATTTAATTACAGACATGTTACTATCACCTACATTATTAGAAAATGTTTTGGCATACATATATTGAAACTAAAAAAGAATGAGAATTGTTTACCTCGTGCGTGTATATATGTGTGTGTGTATATATATATATATATATATATATATATATATATATATATATATATATATATATATCTGTATACATACAGTACAGTTTGGATTTATTAATTTATGAGATAAATCATCTTTAGATTATTTTTATTAAAACAATATTGTCATTATATGACCAAGGTAAAAGCATGTTTAGTTATTTATTTGGAGTTAAACAAAGCATTTGACAATGTTTCACATACACAGATTATTCTGCGTTTAAACATGTTTAATGTAAATGATTATATATCTAATTTGATTAGCAAGTGGTTGAAAATAGGGAACACATGTTACTACAGAGCTCTAGTTCACATTGGAGAGACATCAGTAGGGGAATACTGCAAGGTTTTGTTTTGGGGTTCATCTTGTTTAATAAGGTCTTCTCTATCATTCATCTATCAATTAAATTTTGCTTTCAGTATTTGCCAAGGATTGCAAGATTGGTGTCAAAAATATTCAATGCAACATATGTTATAGATTTTAATGTTTATTTACCTACAGTAAAATGATCATTTGAGAAGGCAGAACTGAAATTTAATTCCTTAAGGAGTAAAGTAATGACATTTGGGACAGGCAGAAAGTACAAAATAATACTAAGGGAATAATTAGCTTGAAACTGTACAGCAATTAAAAAAGTTTTGGCATGATAATAAAAACGCACACTCATTTCAACATAATGTAAAGGAAGGAAAGACAAAAGCATTTAAGGCAGACAATTAATTTTTAGAACTACAACATCTAGAGATCGTTCTATTTCTAAAATATTGTACAGAACTATAACTATCTATTATATAACATAATTCCTGCATTTGGTCTCTTAATTTGGTTGAAATCAAAATTCTAGATATTCCAGATGGAATACAAAGATACAGTTCAAGAAGATTCCTTATTATATCAGCAAACACTTAAAATAGCGAACATTGTTTTATCGACCATTTTAAATTGAAACTGCAAAATCCCGAAAACACGGAACAGTAATTTTTTCCATGGGAAAAACATCACTGGGCTGTTTTCAGGACATTGTAATTTCCTCCACTGGGGTGCAATCTCAGAGTTGGTATATTTAAGTAGGGGGGGGTGGGGGGCAAAGCCCCCGACTTTATTTTGTGTTTTTTTTTTTTTTTTACAGAGTAGCGATTAGTTTCCCTAAGAAAAAAATTGTTGTTCCATGTGTTTGGCATTTTGCAGTTTCAATTTTTAAGGGTCGATTATACAGTGTTAGCTATTTTAAGCATTCGCTATTATATTATAGACCCGTTCAGGAAATACCAATGTTGTTAAAGAATTATCATATATTGGTAGGCTAAAACATTTAAATTTGCACACTGTAATGACTATGTTAAGAGTAATCTTTGTTTAGGTTTTAATATGGCTCTTGATTTGGCATTAAGGTAAAAATTAAAGTTATTTCTACATCCTCAATAATCTGGATTAAGTGACAAAGGAGATTTCTTTAAATACTAATTTTAATAAAACTGTAAAAAGAGATCAGCATATTGCATAAAGGATCACTAAGCTATGGAAAGAGCTACCAGTACAACTGAAATATTATACTTAGAAAAACATGTTTAAAAAAATTGTACAACTATACTGGTGGTAGTAAATTTATTCTAGAACTAAGTGAGACTACATTATATTAAAGTTTTAATAGATCAACTGCAGCTATTTAAGTACATAATTTATGGCTATGGTTTAGTATTTAAGACCATTAACAACACTAACTCTGAAAATTTAGGATAAAAGCCTTCTTCTTCTATCCATTTTCTTCATAAACTTTAATAAATTATCATAAAGTCTTCATCTATATAAAATCAGTTCAAAGCACTGGACTAGTCGGTGTGATGAATTTACTTCTTTGTGATGCTTTGTTTAAATGTACATATTCATTTAAATGCAATTCTTTTTGTGATAGTATGGGATATACTTCTAAATTAAGAATACCCTGTAATGTTACATCCTTAAATGCTTTATAAGCTAAAATTGCTTTGTCTTGAAAAATATCAGTAACGATGGGAAATAGATTCAACTTTAAACATATTTCATAACAATGTGGATCTCTAACTGTTGTAATATATTCTACTGATTCCATTTTTAGGAAACTTTTTATTAATTAAACACATTTACAATATATACACAGAAAGGAAGAAATTCAACTTCATGTATTGTTATACAATGATGGGAATACATTGAATCATCAAGGTAATCTTATACAATTAACAAATTAAGAATCTTGGTATTTCAACAGCAACAGTTCAAGGTTACCCCAACTACTAAAGGTCATACTATGATTTATAGACCTTATTCTTATCATGTCTTTTTCAGTTTTACATAGTATTTATACTACATTTAACAATTATTTGACTGTAGAAACTAATTTCGATATCCAGTTTTTTTGTAATAACTTTTCTGGCAACTGCCAAGATACCCCAAAATATTTTGCTCTTTGTCTTTTACAGATACAGGAAGTGGAACATTCATTAGTATTAGTGATCTAGTTAAATGACAATTATCAGACCATAACCCCTTAAAAATATCCTTATCTCTTCCCAATATACATTTAATTTTTCACAATCCATAAATATGCGTATCCAATCAGCTATTTCATCTTTACCACATTTCCAACCAACTGAAGACATAATTTTAATAAATAAAGAGATTTTATATGGAGTAACACCCATTCAATATATATATATATATATATATATATATATATATATATATATATATATATATATATATATATATATATATATATATATACTCCCACATAAAAACTTTCCATTATAAACTTGAAGAAGTTTGACTAACTGACTTAAGTATCAACGTTTTATTCTTACCATCTATTGAGTCACTCAATCCACCACTATCTAAAAGGTTCCAAATTTTTGCATCACAATTATTTTTATGATTTATAATTTAATTAACTTATATAGCTTGGACAACCTGCCTTTGTATGTCAATCGATTTTTGCTAACATTCATATATTCATATAATGGGGGAATACTATTCTCTTTCTCTTCACTCATATTATCCACAAATTTGTTTAAATTCTTACTGATGGATAATACTAACTGGTTAGCAGATTCACCCAACTTATGTTATTTTATTAAATATTGCATGGACTTAGCTTTTCTTTTTTCAAAGCAATCAGACCATAATACTAATCCATTCCTTTTTAATAAAATTATGTTAGCATTTTTCTGAGTTTCCTTAAATTTAGAGGTATGTGCAATAGGGAAACACAAAAAAAAATCCATTTTGATATTAATGGAGTTTTAAAAACATTAGTATAATCTGTTCCTGGATGGTTTTCCATTGGCTAGTGTAGATTGAGTCTATCCAGAGTCTAATAGAGTTAAAATTTGTAGCAAGAGAATAAGATCTATATCTAGGAAGCTTATACCACCATAATTGCATAATCTTATATGATTTCTATAAGCAATTCTTGGATTTTTAGGATGCCATAAGAATGAAGTTAACATTTTTCAATTTCTTCATTTTTTAATTTTAATTCATTTCAATTACTTTTTAAAAAGTATTATTAATAATCTTACTCACATCTGGATACATTTTTATTCCTAAATATTTTAATTATTTTCATTACCAATTATATTTATCCTTAAACTTTCTATCTAGTAATTAATTTAACATAAATTGCTATTAAATTTATGCAGCAATACTTCTTGAAATTTTCAATTTCCTCATGTGTTTTTTCAATCAAATAATTCCTTTATAGTACTGGTATAAGGAGTTACATTTCTGTGAGACTGTATTCAGTATCATACCTGCTCCTTGTGGCCTGGCTGTGACTGATTTGGTAGCCATCTGGATACACAAAGCTTATGTAAGTATACTCTTTTTGCACTTAATCTGTTTCACTGATAGTTAAATAAACTGCATTTATTTACTTGCTTGATATTGCTGGTCACCATGTCTGTATTTTGTTTTCCTCCCTCCCAAGTGTTATTGTATTCTTAAAGTTGGTGTGTTTGGAATTGCTTGCCCCTGTTGTAAATTTGATTTTGGACATTCATCCCAGTCCTATTTTATTTGCTTACTCTACTGAGTATAGTGCAATCATTTGGGAAGGTCAACCCCCCTTAGTTTCTTAATATTAAATTATCTTCTGTTTTTTCCCTCTTTACTAAAAGAAAGAAAAACAATACACTTTATTCAACTGTTTTTACTGTAATTGTGTTCTTCCGGGAAAAAGCCAAAAGAAGAAGTGTTCTTTCTACTTTATTACCTTATTTTGCATTGCTGCTTGCTCTTAAGTGTTGAAGTGCTTTTATTCTGCTGTATTTATTACTGCTTATTAGTAGCCTGATTACATTTGTTTGTTATTCTAAGCCTCTCAGTTTTGGTTTTAGCACTTGGGCTTCAGGCCAGTTATTTTACATTTGAAAAGCTTTTTGTAGTCTACACTCTCATGGACAAACCTTTATCAAAACCCTCTCTCCCAGGTTTCAGAACACTATTTCTGGGCAATTCACATCAGTTAATCCTGCCAGCCTGGTTGACATAGGCATACTGAGACAGTGTATCAACTGCATCATGTTCACCAACAACCCTCTTCTCCTAGTACATAATTCTTACACATGCGAGAAATGCATCTATATCAGTAACCTGGAATCCATCCTCTCTTGTGCCACAGTCAGTACTCCTGACAAAGAGAAGATTGCCAGCACAAGCATCACACCACAAAGTCAAGCAGAACACACACCCACCTATGCAGAGGTCCTGAATAAAAACTTACCTAAACAGCAGAGCCCTCCAAAACAGACTCACAAATATTTCACACACAGCACCAAACATCACAGACAGCAGACAACATGCCAGTGCCTCGCAAACTCAGCCTATAAGACATAATAAACTCATAACAACAAACCAAATATACTAGCCATTGGCAACTCAATTGTGAGACACACTGATGTCCTCCTCAGCAGGCTCAACAAGGAGAAGATTATGGTCAGTTGTCTATCAGGGGCCAGGATCCACCACATCACACATGCACTTAAGTCTCGCCACAACAGGTACAAGTATGACTCTGTCATTGTCCATGTTTGCATGTATGACTTGAGATGTACCTCCCTGGACTATATGAAGAGAGACATGATTGAGCTGTGAGTATGTGTCCCAGGCAGGCATGACCTTAGCCCTAAGCAGCATCTGGTGTCATTCCAAAGGGATCCAGTATTTATCTGCCTGGGATGACATGGTTGAAATGCCTTGATGCTTTGCCAGATATGGCCTCCACTTTTCACCCCTGGGATTCAGAATTCTGGCCAAGGCTCTTGCCACCCCCATTGTGCCAAAGACAAATCTTCCAACATAAAAGATTTGTCAAAAAGCAAATTGAAGGTCATGCTGCTTAACATTAGGAGCCTTAACCTGAAAATGCACTCACTGGAGGCTCTCCTTGCACTGAAAGATGCTGACATCTGTGCAGTCACAGAAATTTAGTTCAAGGCTGCAGAGACCACCCCTGTCTTACCAGGCTATACCCCATCCCACACATTCCGACCTCAAAATGAGGTTGGGAAGACTAAGAGTGGTGGAGTAAACAAACACACAAGAATGATGAAATGCAGAGATGCAAAAATACAACAACCAGGACCAAAAATTGACAAAAGCATTTATTACACCTCCAGCGCCTCATCAAAAGCCTTCAAGGAGTACATAAAAAACATCTAACACACCTTCTTAAATACAAAACCATACATCAATAATTCATTTATGAGTGGTGGAGTCTCTATTTTCTTTAAAGACAAGCACACCTCCAGACTGGTTTGCCAGCATAATTCACTATAACTACTCCAGGTGCAACTGACAATTGGCAAGACACAAGTTATAGCCAGCTATAGACTCCCTTTCATGACTTAGAACACCCAATTCTCCTACCTGGACCTACTTGACTCCATCTACATACCCCCTAACACCTTGATTCTTGGTGATTTCAACTACCCCACCATGGACTGGGTGAACTATTCCTGTTCTAATGCACTCACCCAACAATTCCTTGACTTTGAAGGTTCTAACACACTAGAACAGCTTGTCTCATCCTCCACAAGAGCAGATAACATTCTAAACTTGGTTCTCACCAGCATGGGTGACCACTGCAGCAACCCCATAATGAGTTCTTCCATGGTGAGATCGGATCATCATTCTGTCTCATTTGAAGTTGCTATCCTATCCAACTCCTCCAGACATAACCAGGCTAAAAAACTTCTCAAAAGCTGACTAGAACCTTCTAAGGGATCAGTAGCTTCACACCACCACTCCCCTCAGAGGATTTAGACCACTATGTTGAACAGTATTGTCAGTGCAATATACAAGCAGCTGTACAACTGTATAGGCTCAGCAATACCCAACAGAACTAAAACCTGCTCAAGGAAGCACAAACTTATTTGGTTTACATCCTCTAGCAACAGGCTTTTCAACAAAAGGAAAAAGTGTTGTCTAAGGGTAAAAAGAAACAAATTCCCAATTGGAAAAACTCCCTCCTTAGCCTCAACAAGCAAATTAGATCACTAGTGAAACTCTCCGAAGTCAATTATGAATTGAAGCTAGCCACTGAAACAAAGGGTAATCACAAAGCCTTTTTCAGTTACGTCAGGAACCTCCATGGCAAAGCCCAGGTTTGCTCCAAATTCATTCTTAATGGTACAACTTACACTGATCCTGCTGACTTAGCCAATCTGCTAGCAGATAGGTTGAGCGCAAACTCCTGACCCCCAAAGATCCATTTGACATCTGCTGATACTTGTCCTGCACCTAACATTTTCATAGATCAAGTATTAAAGGCCCTTTCCAAGGCAAAGAACACAGCTTCCATGGGACCAGATAGTATCCCAGGTTGTATTCTGCACTATCTCCTGCAAGAACTAGCCTCACCATTAACCACCCTATTCAACCACAGCCAAAGTACAGGCTTCATTCTAGCAGAGTGGAGAACTGCCATTGTCATCCCCGTGCACAAAGGTGGTGCCACCACTGACCCTGGAAACTATCACCCCATTAGCTTGAGAAATCCGATCTGTGAGGCCATGGAGCATATTATTATAGACCTTATAACAATGACATAGGCAATCTCCAAGCACTTGACACAACCCAGTTCGTCAAGGGCAGATCTTGCATTTTGAACTTAATTGACATTTTTGAGACTGTCAACAAGGCCTTGGATGAGGGAAAGTCAGTACATACAGCTTACCTTGACTTGGCCAAAGACTTTGACACAATCATCCACTTGGGCATCATCAAAAAACTAACATAACTTGGCATAAATCCCTATGTCATCAAGTGGGTGGCCAACTGCCTAATCAATAGGACCCTCAAGTTCAAAATAGGTCCCTCTACCTCCAACAGCAGACCTGTCACTAGTGGTGTTCCCCAGGCATCTGTCCTGGGACCCATACTGTTTGGTATCAACTTCTCAGAGGTCCAGGCAAAGACAAAAGGCCTGTGGCTCACCAAGTCTGTGGACGAATAAGTTGGGTGCTGTCATTGACTCTCAAAATGATGTCAACATATGACGAGAGGGTCACATAACAACAAATGACTAGTGCCAAAGTCATGGCCCTAAGTTAAATGCAAAGTATCATTATACCATTTGGCAAATATGGCCCCTACTGTTTACCGCATCAATAGCAAACTCCTAAGCACATAACCTGTGGTGAGAGACCTGGATACACAGGTTGACAACTATCTCACATTTGACCATCACGTAGCAGCAGTGGTCAGAAAAGCCTTTTACTTGGTTAATCTCATAAGTAAAGGGATTGCATCTGTAAAAAAGGAGATTATTACCTCTCTGTACTCTTCCCTCATTAGGCTGATAAATGAGTACAACACCCTATTTGGTATGTACCTCTCAAAACACCTGCACCACAGAAATACCACACAAAGAGAATTCATGGCCTGAAACACCTGTCCTATGTGGATAGGCTCGAATCACTCCCACTCTACTTGGTAACGTACAGAGGTAAGCTGTGTCTTGCCTACAAGGCAGTCTCAGACCCTGCCCTACTAGAGATGCTCCATATCCATAAGTCTCACACCTCACGTATTACCCAATCTTCTTCTTTTTCTTTCATCTTTTCCTGGTTAGGGGTCACCACAGTGGATCACCTTGTCCGCTCATGATTGGCAGTAGCGTTTTACGATGTAGAGTTGCCAGCCCGGCACCCAACCTTCCACAGAAGGCACACACATGCACATACTCACACCTAGGGCGAATTTAGAGTGTCCAATCAACCTACAGCATGTCATTGGGATGTGGGAGAAAACCGGAGCACTTGGAGGAAACCCACATGACTACAGGGAGGATATGCAGACTCTGCACAGAAGGCACCCCAGCCGAGGATTGAACCGGAAAACCTCTTGCTGTGAGGTGGCAATGCTAACCGCTGAACCACTGTGGCCGCCCTCATGTATTACCTGATTAAAAGGCCTAAATCTAATATGTGACATTAACAAAACCTGCTGAAGAGAAAAGTTTGTCTTCTAGAGGCTGCCCCATCTCTGTAATAGAATCCCCATACACATCAAACAAAGTATGTCGCTGACCCTCTTCAAGCACAACCTCGATGAGTGGATGCAAAACCACAAATTTGCCCCAGGGGTACCACCTGTGTCCCTCATTGACAGGGGTAACAGGTGCTGATTGTGGTTTCTTGTTAGGCTTGTAAGGGCCCCAGGGTCATTAGCCTAGTAAGCTCCAATGATTTTATGATCACCTAGTACAATATCATCTACAAATAGCTGTATTTTAGATTAACAAGCTCTGTTAATTGAGAATCCATCAATTTGTATTTATTTTATTTTTAATTATTTATTTAACATTTGCTTAACGGCAAAGTCCAAGTGGACTTGCGTCCTTTTTCAGTGGAGGCCAGTTGCTCCATGAGCAACAGTAAATTTTAACGCACACATTACAATAATCAATAGAGTGTAAAGTAAACAAAATGTAGTATACATAAGAAAAGACAAGTATGTTACATCTTGACGACAAAACCTAGGCTTTGAACATAGCTAGTACTATTTGTAAAATATTACTTATGTCAAGATATAAGGTTAAGGCAAGTCAGTAGGAATAAAGGATTAAACACTGGGGAAAAAGTTGGACATGGTTGGGGTATACTGTGATGTATCAGAGCATTCATGAAAAGTTAGGACAGGAATGTAGCCACTTATATTTTAGATAAGCTGTAAGTGATGGCTTAAAGTGGTTAGTGGATGACATTGAGAATGGATTTAGGAAAGGAGTTCCATATACGAGATATATAGTTGGAAAATAAAGATTCTCCTGCAGTGTTGTTGGCCTTGGAGATGGTGAGTAAGTTCTTATTGTTAGAGCGAAGTGGTCTGCTGTAACTGTAAGGAAGGATGATATATTGTAGTGAAGGGATTCTGGTTGGTTGTGTTACAATTTTGTGAGTTATAGAGAGTTGGTTGTAAAGAATAATGTTGGGAAGCTCAAGCCAGTCTAGTATCCTTAAAGCTGTACAATGATGTGTTCTATATGGGCAGTCAGATGCAAACTTAGCAGTTTTATTATAACATGCCTAGATAAGTCAATTTTTCTTAGATTAGTTAAACTTGGAGAGGTATATAATACAGTGGAGAGCAAATGGGTTTGTGCTAATGTAATTTTGGCCATTATGATCAGGAACCTTTTGTGTCTATATAGACTTCGAAGTTTCTTATGGACTTTTTTTTATAGTTAGGGTGACATGTAAGTCAAACTTTAGGTTATGGTCTATTTCCACTCCAAGAAGCTCTGTATGGATTGTCGGGAAATGACAGTATTGTCTTTGGTTATGTTAAATGGTGTGTATGAGATAGATGTCTTTTAGGTTGGAAGAGTAATAATTTAGTTTTGTTTGGGTTCAGGATTATATGGGCATTGGCTAACCATGTTTCAACAGAAGTGAAAGATTCCTGTAATTGAGACTGAAGAGCTGATAGAGAAGTGGCAGCACAGATAAGTGTTGAATCATCTGCATACTGTATTATAGAACCATGTGGAGTAGCTGTGTGTAAATTATTAGTAAAGAGGGAGAAAAAGAGAGGGTCCAAGACAGTTCCTTGGGGGACACCAATGGATAAAGGAAGGTGCGGAAATAGGTCATGCTGCCATAGAACAGATGGCCAGATAAATAGTTATGAATCCATGCTGTGGCAAATGGTGAGAAGGATAATTCATTTAGTACATCTATTAGTTTGGAATGGTATCAAAAGCTTTTGATAGGTCAAGAAAGATGGCAGATTCAATGTTGTTGTTATTCTTGTGATAGTTTACAGTATTAGTGAAAGATAAGAGAGCTGTAGCGGTACTATGTGATGGGAAAAACCTACGCTGAGTGTTCGAGAGAAGGTTATCTTCTAAGGTTGCTTCTTATACTATTAGCTAAGAGTTTGATAACGAATGCAAATAATAAATAGGACAAGTGACACCCTTGTTTCGTGCCTTTGTTTAATGTGAATCCTTAAGAAATATAAGGTCCAATTTTATACAGTGTTTTAGTATGCCAATAAACAGTTCTGTAAATGCAAATGCTTCTAAAGTTTTAAACATGTAGCTTCAATCTACAGAATCAAACCCTCTCGTGATATATAAGCTAATTAGGACCAACTTCTTCTTCATTCCATTTGCTAAATCTAAGATAGTTACTACCCATTGTATATTATCGTATATTAATCTATTGACTATAAATTCTGTTTGATCTTTATGAATTGATTCATAATTAAATCACTTAAATTACTTTTTAACCTTGTCTGCTATGATTAACTTTCTACCCAGCAATTTCCACCCCATACATTGTGTTCTGTAAAGGCATCTGCTACTGCTATTTCCATCAAGACTGCAATCCGGACCAACATTTAAATTACTTGAAATCCCCGCTTGCTTGTTCTGATTAACTTTCTATGCAGCAATTTCCAACCCGTGCATTATGTTCTGTAAAGGCATCTGCCGATGCCATTTCTGTCAAGATGGCAATCCAGACCAACAATTAAATTACTTTGTAGGTGTCAGACAATGTTTGTCTGGTCTATACCACAGTTTTGCTAGTGTAAACATTGGCAACAAGGAACTAATATCCCCCACCCACCCTCCAATACTTAATCTCTATTTCAACCCTATATAGTACCTTGCACTGCCAGATATGGCTCCTCAGCACTACCAATTTGCTTTCTGGAGTAGTACAAGCACTGTAGATATTTCTTTATTTTTTCTCCAAGGTTCTGAACCATAACCATTTTTGTGTGTATCAAGGCAAGTATAGATTTAACTAATAACTCACAAATGAGCCAAACAGTGTCAAGTCCACTTAGTAATACTAAAAACAACACTGGTTTAAAAGTTTTTATTTATGTATTAATAACAAAAAATATTTATATGATTTTTAACATGGTTTTAGTAATCACCTTGCACTTTAAATTTAAACTATCAATTTTGTAATAAGTGACATCATAGTTTGATTAAAGTATTTATAGGGGAAAAGGGGAATGCATGTAGATTCTGATGAAATCCCTGTATGTAGGGAAGAAAGCGCTCAATCGTATGTAATTGTTAATAAAGATCTTTGTTGTGTGTTTTCCAGCCGTGACAGTGTTGTTTTTAGTATTACCAAGTATAGATTTAGTTTTTTTTCCACAGATACAACTAGACAGATAACTAAATATAAAGGTATTTCTTACCTTACTGATAGTTTGTGGTAGACCACTGATGCAATCTGGTCCAAACTGCTCCCTTCACACTCGCTACGCTTGCGTTAACTCCATTCCCTTACCCTAGCCTCATTCCCATCCACCCCCTCTTTCAATACTTTTATAATTAAGTAAACCACACCTCTTACCAAATTCAAAAATCATTACTCTCCCCACACTCTTCCACACCCCTCCCAAAATTTTACACTCACTCTCCCAGTTGACACTGTTCTCACAGCTCTCTAGCCATCTCAATACCACAGCTCCCCTCCCATAACTACTCTACTATGCTTCCCCTATTTTTCTTTCATCTCCTTCCACTATGGTGCTCTACCACTCATTACACTACTTCACAATTCTTTTATGCTTTCTCTTTCTATCCTATAATGCCACTGACTTCCATAATTCTGAAATTAAACACTATCACTCCTCAACACTCGCACATACCACTCCTCAACTTCCATTTAAACCTTATAGTCACACCAGTCGTCATCTGTACTACAACTGCAACACTCTTCTCTTCCCTTTCAAACATGTACACTCCACCATGCCCCGACTCTCCACTTACAGGCATAATCAACTGATGGCCAAACTTAAAAACCTAGTATTGCACTCCTTAACACATATTAATTAAACTACAGGCAGATATTCATCCCAACCCAGGCCCCAACTGTGACTTCCCTCCTAATCAACAATACCTTCCAGGCTCCATTTATATTACAGCAAACCAAAATCTTACCAAAACAATTCTATATACCTCATTACCTATAACCTCAACCTCAGGTCTACTACAACAATTTCAATCTCAGAAGCTTTGTAAATAAAATTACTGAATTCCATGCTACCATAGCCACCTACTCTCCAGACATAGCTGTCATAACAGAAACCTGGATACAGCCCCACATCAAAGACTCAGAAATTACATCAAATGGTTACATTATTATTAGGTAAGATAGACTAAGCAAACAAGGTGGCAGTGTGGCAATTATGTTTAAAGGCTCTCTTAAAGTAGAAAAATTAAAATGTACTTCCCCAGACATCCCCAGTACTGAAATTCTAATCACACACCTGCAAATTAATACTCACAAAGCCATTAATATCATAGCCTCCTACCTGCCCCCTAGTATTAACCTTCCCAGCACAGAATCCCTACTTTCTTGGTCTGCTTCCTCTTTCAGCCAAGAAACTATCTTAGGTGGTTTTAATCTAGACTGGCTCCCCTGGTCCTCTAACTGCCCTACCAAATTTATTAACCTATACAATTTCACCCAAACTATAATCTGCCCCATTCACTCTGACAAACATTCCAATAAACAGTTATTAGTTGACTAGATATTAACCAACAAGCCAAACCAGGGGTAACAAGAGAGCTGCCTACCAGTCACACTAAGTGGCCATGCCCCTACATCTCTAATAAGAATTTTACACTCAGCTAATCGAAGGAAGGACACTCAGCAAACTCAGAGCTATAATATATAACATTAAGTATCCTTTTTTTTGTTTATTTTGTTCTTTATTTCTTTGTTATTTATAGCACTTTGTGTACTGTGTATTTTTCTAGCTAGTTGCACTGTGTGCGAGGTATTAACTGGAAATTGTCCACTTTTGTTAAGCATCTGTTGTGTTGTTTATTTCTGATAACTTGTTGCAGTTAAACTCTTTTTTCTAGAGGATCCTTTAGCTGTTTAAAACTTTCATTTAAAGGATCACTGCTGCTTTTCAGCTGGGAGATACATTTCTGCAGTTGTTCCAAGTAGTGGGGATATTTGAAGCATTTCCATATTCAGGCTTGTATTTTGGCCTAGTGTTTGTGGAGGCTGTGTGTCTGGGAACATATTCAGGGACATCTTGGTTTAGCCAAAGCCATCAGGCATTTCAGTGAGAGAGAATTGTTTGAGGTCATTGGCTGACTGAGGTCACCTGGACTACAGCTTAGACTAAGCACCTCATTGGTTCTTTTGAGATTTCTTTCTTAAAAGCTGTCTCAGGTTTCAACTTTCTGTTACCTAAGAAACTCAGTTGTGAGTGTTCTGCCATTTTACACTCAGCTAATCGAAGGAAGGACACTCAGCAAACTCGGAGCTATAATATATAACATTAAGTATCCCTTTTTTTGTTTATTTTGTTCTTTATTTCTTTATTTATAGCACTTTGTGTACTGTGTATTTTTCTAGCCAGTTTCACTGTGTGTGAGGTATTAACTGGAAATTGTCCACTTTTGTTAAGCATCTGTTGGGTTGTTTATTTCTGATAACTTGTTGCAGTTAAACTCTTTTTTCTAGAGTCTCCTTTAGCAGATTAAATCTTTCATTTAAAGGCTCACTGCTGCTTTTCAGCTGGGAGATGCATTTCTGCAGTTTGTGGCTTTGCAGTTGCCAGCCCCTAGAGTAAATTTGATCTGGGACCCTCCTCCTAGTCTAGTGTCATTACCTCATTCTACCCAATACAGGGAGAACATTTGAGAAGGCCAAACAGCTTAGTTTCTGCTACTCCTTTCTCTCTTTCCTTTCTCTTTTTCCACAAAAAAAAAAAAAAAAAAAGGTATCTGCTTTTACTGTATTTGTGATTCTTCCTACTTTATTTTGTTTTTGCGTCATCTTAAAAGTACTCAATTGCATTTATTACTGCTTGGTGTAACTCATGCTAAGCCTTTTAGTTTAAGCACTTGGGCTTCAGACCAGTTGTTTTACATTAGGAAGATTTGTGGTCTGCACTGTAGTGGCAGATCAGGTAGCTTACATCCTTCTAAGTTGGGAACTGCTGATTGAGGGCTCAGTGTCTGTTATTCTAAAAGTGTATTAATTCTGGTTTAAGCACTTGGGCTTCAGGCCAGTTATTTTACATTAAGAGGTTTCGTGGTCTGCACTCTTGTGGGAGGAGAGGCTGGACTCTGCCCTTCTGAGCTGGGAATTTCTGGTTAAAGGCTTATAGTGCCTGCATATTTGAACTGCTTCTTAGTGAAATTGGTACACCTTGTTTGCTGTAGCATAGACTAGATCCAGGCCTGCTGAATCTAGCTTTGTTTGCTTGCTTGTTGTTTGTTTGCTTGTTATTTCCCTGAAAGGCTAATTCCACCTAAAACGTGGCTTTTCAGCGCTTCTGTGGATCCCTAGTGATATCTGCATTGCTTACTGTACTTATTTCCTTGTTTCACTTGAAAGAAAGTTACCGTTTGTCATTTTTGCATTTAAGTTACCTGTAACACATTGCATTTAAGTTACCTGGCACTTGCTCACTAAAGCAATTATATAAGTCAGCACTAAAAAAATTAAAAGCACTACATCCTCACAAACTCCCCTTGAGTACCTTGTTCCCCATTGGCCCTTTTTTCAATTATAAAGGAATTCCCAATACTATTCTAGCATGTCCAAAGGTTAGTTGTCAATCTCCTCTCCGGTCCAGCTGGTGAATCTGGGAATCTTGAGGCAATGTTACAACTGCCTCATGTACACAGACAACCCTCTCCTTCTCCCAACAAATTCCAACACATGTGAGAGATGCAACCATATAGCCAAAATGGAGGCTAAGCTCTCTCAACTCAGTACAGGCATAAACAGTCAGGAGGAGAAGGAAACCACACTCACTACAATTCCAGTCTCACATAGACCTACAAAGACAGCAAACCAAACACAAACACACAAAAACATACTCGGAGGCTCTAAATAAAAATCTGCCTAAGCAGCAGAGATCTCCAAAGCAGACACCCAAGCAACCGCTACCCCAAAACAAAACACGTGCAACACATAGCTCACAAAGCCAGTGTGCCGAACAGTCACAGCCCATAAGGCTGAACAACACACCTGATACACTTGTAATAGGTGACTCTATAGTCAGGCACACTGACATCCTGCTCACCAGGCTGAACAAGGAGAAGGTCACGGTGAGCTGCCTGTCGGGCACTAGGATCTGCCACATAACACAACCACTCAGCTCACTCCAAGGCAAGTACAAATATGACTCAGTCATTGTCCATGCTGGTGTGAATGACGTGAGATGTACCTCCCTGGACTACATGAAAAGAGAAATAGAGGAGCTCTCTGAGCATGTAGCCCAGGCCGGTATGACCCTGACCTTGAGTAGCATCTTACCCTCACCAAGAATGATGCCACAATATGAAGACAAGATGATCAATTTCAACAATTGGCTTAAGTATTGGTGTCATTCAAAGGGGATCCAGTGCCTGTCAGCCTGGGATGACATGCTCAACAAGCCACGATGCTTCGCTAGGGATGGCTTGCATCTGTCACCCCTGGGCTTTCGGATATTGGCAAAGGCTCTTGCTACCCCTGTAGTGCCTTTTTTAGGCAAGGCTCAAAAGACAAACCCACCTCCATGGGTATCACAAGGGATAAGAAACTAAGAGTAATGCTACTCAATGCCAGAAGTCTAAACCTCAAGATGCATGCACTCAAAACTCTCCTTAGCATGGAGAACATCGATATCTGTGCAGTAACAGAAACCTGGTTCAAGGCTCCCGAGAGCACCCCAGCACTAACAGGTTATACCTCATACCATGCTTTTCCGCCCCAAAACTTGGACTGAACTACAAAAGGAGGGGGAGTATCAATATTTGTCAAAGATACCCACACCTCCAGGTTGGTGGCACAGCACGAAGCATCAGAGACTATCCATGTGCAACTAACAGTGGGTAAAACTGCCTTCCAGTTTATAGCCTACTACAGACCACCCTCCCAAACCCAGGAACCCCACTTGGCCTTCCTGAGAACACTGGAAAATATGAAGGTCTCTCCAAACACCATTATACTGGGCGACTTCAACTACCCAAACATAGACTGGGAGCATTACTCTAGCTCCAACACCCTAGCCCAAAGGTTCCTAGAATTTATAAACTCAAATGCTATGGAACAACTTGTTACCACTCCCACAAGAGGGGAAAACATACTAGACCTGATCATCACAAACATGGGGACTCTATGCTCCAGACCAGAAGTGTATCCCTTACTGGTAAGATCAGACCATAAACTAATCTCACTGGATATTCACATCCCGACCCCATCCCCTGCCCAGAAAACCACAGTGAAAAACTTCTCTAAAGCAAATTTCACACTCCTCAAAACTGAGGTGGAATCCTTCATAGACCCCGAGCCTGTGGAAAATAAGGCCCAGACCACAGAATCCTTTATAAATGCATTCTATGAACACCTTCAGGAATGCATGGATCATGCAATCCCAAATAAAACCAAGACCCAATCCTCCAAAGGCAGACGTCCTGTCTGGTGGACCCCAGCCATAAACAAACTATACAATAGAAGGAGGAAGCTACTACATGATAGAGCAAAATCCCAAAAAGGGAAGGCATCTCAGATCAGTATTAGTAAAAAACTACGGGCACTCATAAAATCGTCTAAGGCCAGCTTTGAGAGAAAAATTGCATAGGACACTAAGGATAATCACAAGGCTTTCTTTAGTTATGTTAGGAACCTGGGTGGGAATTCCCAGATATGCTCAGAATTAGTCCAAAATGACAAAAAATACACCAAACCCACAGACATTGCCAACATCCTAGCTGACAGGTTCAGCGCAAACTCCTCCCCCCCCCCCCCACCAAAAGGGCAAATATCTATCCCAGCAGAGTGCTGCCCCCCTGACATCTCAGATGCTCAGGTAAGAGCCGCCCTCTCCAAAGCAAAAAAGACAGCATCAATGGGACGAGACGGTGTCCCGGGCTGCATCCTACATGAACTCCAAGAAGAGCTAAACCCAAACATAAAACTACTGTTCAATCTCAGCCTTACTAGAGGATATGTACCCAAAGAGTGGCGTACAGCAACAGTGGTCCCTCTCCACAAAGGTGGTGCCTCAACGGATCCTGGAAACTATCACCCCATAAGCCTGACTAGCTTGGTCTGCAAAGCTATGGAAAGGATCATCATGGACCTCATAAATAAAGATATTGGGGACCTACAGACACTGGATCCTACCCAGTTCAGCTTTGTTAAGGGCAGATTCT
Organism: Protopterus annectens; assembly: GCF_019279795.1. Classification (NCBI taxonomy): domain Eukaryota; kingdom Metazoa; phylum Chordata; order Ceratodontiformes; family Protopteridae; genus Protopterus; species Protopterus annectens. The sequence goes on along the minus strand of NC_056749.1, from coordinate 523,346,159 downwards.
GCCTCTTAATCCTGGTTGATTTCTTTGAAACCATCACCAAGGTCATTGACGAGGGGAAGGTGGTCCACACAGCCTACCTGGACCTCGCAAAAGCCTTCGATACAATACCCCACTCGGGCATTATAGATAAGCTCACCAGCTTAAATATAAACCCCTATGTCACTAGATGGGTTGCAACTGACTCAAGGACAGAACCCACATGGTTAGAATTGCTGGAACCATGTCAGACTCCAAACCAGTTACAAGTGGCATCCCACAAGGCTCAGTCCTGGGACCTCTCTTGTTCGGTATATACTTCTCTGAGGTACAGGCCAACACGGAAGGACTGTGGCTGACCAAGTTCGCAGATGACTGCAAACTGGGCGCCATAATCGACTCTCCAGCCGACACAAGCATCCTACAAAAGGGCCTCATAGAAACAGACAACTGGTGCCAGAGCCATGGCTTCAAGCTAAATGCCAAAATGCGTATAGTCATCCCCTTTGGCAAAAACAAAGTGCCCACAAATTACCACATAGGTGGTAATCCATTAAGTACAGAAGAAGTAATTAGGGACCTGGGGACCCAAGTTGATAGCAATCTCTCATTTGACAACCACGTGGCCAAAGTGGTTAGAAAAACATTTTATATAGCCCACCTAATCATGAAGGGATTCACAACTAGATCAGGGGAGGTCATTGTGCCACTTTACTCATTCCTCATCAGGCCCATAATTGAGTACAATGCCCCTTTTGGGATGTACCTTACCAGATACCTGCAGCAACTGGAAAGACCCCAAAAGTACCTCACCAAGAGGATCTAAGGGCTCAAAAGATGCCATATGCTGCCCGGTTAAAGAAACTCCGGCTCTACTCAGTGGCACACCGCCTGCTCAGAGGCGATCTGTGCCTGATGTATAAAGCAATGTCCAACCTGGAATTAATGGACATGCTGCACCTCAGAAAATCCAAATCCCATCGAGCCACGTGCTCAAGAGACTTGAACCTCAGCACTGAAATAAATAGGACATGCTGGAGGGACAGATTCATAACCCAGAGGCTCCCTTCACTCTGGAATAAAATCCCAGTCCAGGTTAGGCAGAGTCCCTCATTGACTCTCTTCAAGAGGAATCTTGATGAGTGGATGGGAGATCATAGGTTTACCCCGGGTATTTCTTCTGTGTCACTGTTAGACAGAGGCACAGTATACTAACCTCGAAAAAGGGCATAGCAAAATAAATTTAAAATGGGTGGCGAAAGCCAAACACACTCTTCCTAGGCTTATAAATGCCCTAGGGCAGATAGCCTAGTATGAACCTATGAACTTAAGAAAAATAATTCAAACCCAAACTTACATATCCTTCAAATATACCCATAGCAAGCAAAATGTCTCCCCAGTATATTTAATTTACTACTTCATTGCTGTGATTGATCTACATTAAAAAACTTACAGTTAGACCTTGCAGTGGAATACTTGAAAAACAAATTCCTTGACATCTTAAATAATATTGCCCTCACCAGGAAAATATACTCCAAATCCAATTACCATGGCTATCTAATGACACTAAACATCTAATTAAACAAAGTGACAGAGCCTTGTCATGATATCATACCACCAAAGACAAAATTGATTTCACCTTATATTAGCAATTAAAAAATCAAGCAAAGAAAAAAATCAACAATGATAAAAAAACTTACTTTCCAACCTGCCAACAAAAGCACCTGCACAACCCAGAAACGTTCTGGCAAAATATTAACTACTTCTTTAACCCTGGAAAAATCTCTACCTCAGCTACCTCCAATTCTAATTCCTCTGAGCCCTTAGCCTCACAGTTCAACTCTTACTTTATCACCTCCCTCCTAGACAGCCAGCAAAACCTACAACTCAAAGTCCCCTCCCCTATCACTCAGAACACAAACTCTTTCTCTTTTAAACCTGTTCAAGCTACTTACATAAAAAAACTCCTAAGTAAACTAAAAACTTGATGTCTTGCTGCCAACCAACTACCCAACAAATTCCTAAAAGTAGGTAGTCCATCCATCACCTACCCAATATCCATCCTAATCAATCGCTCTATCTCTGCACAGTATTGCCTCACCTTTGGAACATTTCTCACATCATTCCCCTTCACAATGGTGGCTCCTCTGAATATATCTCAAACTACCAATCCACTGGCATCATCTCTCGTACAGCCCAAATCCTAAAAAAGTGTAAACCAACATCTCCTGAATCATATCATCACTAACAACCTACTATCCAGCTGTCAACATGGCTTCATACCTAAACATAGTACAAACACAGCTCTAATAACCTTTACTGATATTGTCACACCAGAAATAAAGGACAACTAGTCTCAACAATTTTCTTAGATATGCCAAAATCCTTTGGCACCATATCCCACCAACTGCTACTCAAAAAACTTGCAATACAGAATCTCAGTTCATCATCTTTAACATGGTGACACAGCTGTCAAACTATCAACAGACTACAAAATGGGAGAATAAACTCTCCCCACTACTACCAATATCCACTGGCGTACCCCAAGGATCAATACACAGTCATCTCCTCTTTGTCATATTTACCGACAACCTAAATTACTCCAACCAACTTGCCCCTATCACCCAATATGCAGATGATTCCTCTATTATCTGCTTAGCCCTTTCCCCCTCTAGAACTTCAACACAAAATGGAAAAATCATTCTAGGACACTGGAAATTACCTCTCCAACCATCAACTCATCCTAAACCCAAAGAAGACTAAGTTAATGATGTCCACACACAAGCTCACTACCTCTCTGTATTCAATCCTCTAATGGAACAAAAACTGAACCTACAAATCAAACCAAGCTCCTAGGAGTTACAATAGATGATAAACTAAAATTTGATAAGCATATCCCCCTAACAATCAAAAAAGTCCATACCAAACCTGGTGCTCTCTTTCTATAGGGCTAAACTATACCTTACACACCAAGCCAGACTAGTCACAGCTAGATCTCACTTACTATCTACCCTCTTCTACTGCTCACATATTTTCACCAACGTATGTAAAGCTGAGCTTAATAACCTAGAGTCCTGCTATAACAAAATAGCTAAGTTTGCTGTCAGTGATCCCCATAAAGCTCATCATTACTCCATTCTACAACAACTCAACTGGCTGGAAGTTCCCAACCTGTTAACATTAAAGTAACTTACCTTTACCCACAAAGTCATACACAACTCCTGTAACTGCCCTGCACCTTCAAGCCTGGTCCAACCTAACTTTAACTGCAGGTCCCTTAGGTCTTCTGACAGACTAATGCTAAAAGTTACCTAGTCTCACAACTATCATGGTGACTCCCTCTATTCCATTAAAATAGCTAGGGACTGGAATGCTATTCTTCAGCACATACAAAACAATGCCAACATTTATTCATTTAAAAAAGCCTAAAAGAATATCTCAATAGCAACCGCTTCTGCCCCTGGATTTCTCCTGGCCAATTTCTTTCTCCTATTACTTTACAACCTTTAAGTAGCTAGTGCTTATATCACAAGTTTTTTTTTGAAATTATGTATTTTATTAAAGGTTTTTGATTATTCCAGTTATCAATATCTCTGTATTATGTTATACTATGTTTTCATAACTGATTGTTTAAGTAATTTTGTTAACTGCATTTCTATTAATATTTGTGTCCATGACAACTTGTTTCTTAACTAATTCTTACTGTAATTGAGCTTTTCTCCCCAGGTCTCCACTGAAAATGGGCAACTTGCCCAGTCAGACACTATCCAGTTAACAAATATAAATAAAAAAAGAAAGAAATAATCTACTATGTCTCTTAATCTTGTGGCAAAAATGGAAGTAAATATTTCATAGTCTACATTTAACTATACGGGCTGACTAACTTATTATCTTTTCCTTGTTTAAGTATAGGCGAAATTACCGAAAAATTCCATGGAGGAGGAATTATTCTGTTTCCCTGAATTATCCTGAAAACATGACTCAGTAATTCTAAACTACTTATCAGAAACAGACTATATAATTCCGTACTTAAACCATTTAACCCTGGAGATTTATTTTACCTCCTTTTAAAGCTTCTTTAACTTCTATCAGGGTGATAGGCTTATTCAACTGAGATATTTTTTGGTCATTTAGTTAACATTTTTCTTTAAACATTGTCAATTTTGTAATCATCAGGACTATTATTTTATTTATATTAAGATCCTCATGGAATTTTTGAAACTATTAAGAATTTCCTCTACATCTGAAGTAAGCTTGTTAGTGTGAGAATTTCCAGATATTATTAATTTGTGCCTTTTTGCTTTACATTTCATTTATATTGGCTAATCTATGCAGATTTTTTAAAGTCATTGTATAACTAACCATTTTTATTTTTTCTAAAGCTATCTCCACTTAATGCATTAAAAATGTTTTATATTTTGTCATTAATTTTTTAATGGTTTTAGTATTATCTAATGTGTTTGTTGTTCAAACCTCACATTGTGTGCATCATTTTGTATTTTTAACAGCTTTTTATCCAATTCTTTCATTTTATTAGTAGCCCATCTTCCCATTCTATCTTTACTATGCATTTCTAAGGAGTCCCATAGTATGACTTTACTAACCTGACCATTATCATTCAAAGATAAAAAAATCCTTGATTTGTTCCTTAAGGTAACTCTTAAACTCTTTTAATTTTATCATATATACTGAAATTCCATAATTAACCTGAAATTCCCTTATATCCATTACTATATTAATATTTAGTGACTGAGGTGGTAGTGCTGCGGTAGCGTTGTCACCTCACAGTAAGACGTTGTCCTGTTCGATTCTCAGCTAAAGCGTCTTCTGTGTGGAGACATGCATGACTGGGCGCACCTTCATTGAAGGTTGTGCGTCAGAGCTGGCAACTCGGCACATAAAAATCTACTGCCAATCATTAGCGGACCGGAGTTCTACTGTGGCGATCCCTAACCAGGAAAAGCCAAAAGACACAACAATGATCAGATAGAGGGCAAGGAATCATTTCAAAATAACTCACGTTAAGTAAATCTGGAGCGGCATAAATGCTATAAATTCTAGATTGCATCCCATGCACATAAGAATAATGACCAAAAAATGATGGCTTATTTTCTGCTTTTACTAGAAAATCAACTAAATTATTATTATTAATCCATCTATTTGGTGCTTTAGCTGATGCTAGCATTTTTGCTTTCTTCTGTTCATTTGTATCTTCTATACATGATACACAGTAAAATCTCCTGCTAAATTTAAACTATCCTTCCAATGACTTTGTTGTAAGTTTACATGATATTTAGCCACTCTTGCTCCTATTCCAAGGATCCAGTAAAAGTTAGCTAATGTACACAGTTTGTCATTATGTTTAATTATTACAAATATATACATTCCTTTAGGATCATTAAAGGTTTCTGTGACCATAGGCATCACAGTGGATTTTCTCCAAAGTAAAGCAGTTCATCTCTTCTTTTTGTTAAAATAAGCTGATACAATATTTAAATAGCTTAGGTTATAAAACGTTATGTCTTTATCTAGCAAGTGAGTATCTTACAAGAATATGTCTCCTCTATTTAGTTTTCGATATCTTGTTAATGATTTCCTTTTGTTGACATTATTTAGTCCATTTATATTAATAGATAATAGACTAAAACTATCCATGTGGGTGGCCACTGTGGTGCAGCGGTTAGTGTTGTTGCCTCACAGCAAGAGGTTCTCCGGTTCGATCCTTGGATGGGGTGCCTTCTGTGCGGAGTCTGCATGTCCTCCCTGTGGTCGCGTGGGTTTTCTCCGGGTGCTCCAGTTTCCTCCCACATCCCAAAGACATGCAGTAGGTGGATTGGATACTCTAAATTGGCCCTAGGTGTGAGTGTGTGTGTGCCTTCTGTGGAAGGTTGGGCGCCGGGCTGGCAACTCGACACTGTAAAACTCCACTGCCACTCGTGTGCAGACAGATGATCCGCTGTGGTGACCCCTAACCGGGAAAAGCCGAAAGAAGAAGAAGAAGACTAAAACTATCCATACTGTACATTTAAAAAGATTTATTTTTAAAAGATAATCGACACATTTATGCACCATATTAATTTAATTATACAGAAGACTCTGATGTATTCCTCTGGCACTATCTTGACATTCCAGATTTGTTAACTTTTCCTTTCTACAAACTAAACTAAACTACTAAAATTCAAAATAAAAACAGACAAGTGTACAACTATACATTTTTATAATACTAATAAAACATAACTTACCTAGTCTGCCTATTGAATAGTCAAACTACTGAACTGTCATTTTATCTAGCAACACCTACAAATTCAACTAAAAAATAGCCAAAAGCTATAGTGATTTACAAATAATTAATATATATAGATCAAAATAATAGCAATCTATTAATTCAGTTATATTTTTCCATTTAAAATATTCCCCCATGAATACATAAAAGTTTAATAATCCTCTTCTATTAATCATAAACTTTAAATAATCTAATAAATAGTATATCATATACATCTGTTTATATAACAGTAGTATAAATTACCCATTTAATATTCCTAAATGATTCTTTCAACATTATTATAACTAGATCTCTAAATAAATAAGTATAATGCTTAACATGTTTTAAATATCACAACTACAAATTGCACACAGCATCCTAAATATCCCCAACTCCTGCCATAATTACACCCTGCACACCCAATTGTGACCTCAGAAGCACAAAAAAACCTTCTGCAGGTGACCAAACTAAACAAAAATATTGCAGAAAATACTTTACAGTAATTAAATTGCATTCTCATGGAACAAACTTCCATTTTCCCTTCACTCCATTACCAAAAGTGGTGAATTCAAGAAGCAACTAAAAATTAATTTCCAACATGCATGGACAAATACTTATCCGGAAATTACCTAATGAATTTTTCTTCTTCTCTCAGTTAACATATCTGCCTGGTATCTACCTAAACTGTCTACATATATTACTCTCTCTGTACTTAGTACCTATGCTAGTAACTGCATCTTTGTTGTACTATGCCATGATGTTACTCTATTTTTTTTTTTTTATTTTAGGGATTGCTACATTCCTTGTAAATAACTTCATGCTAACAAAATTTCTCAAACATATTGTTACTACATTCTCAACATACTGTACTTTTGCCTTGTATATATTTTTATTGTATATTTATTTCCATTTTTGTACTAAGTATCTTACAACTTGAATTGTTAGGTTTTTTTGTATTTTTTAATTACTTTCCTGGAGCTTTAATCCTCGGATCTCTGCTGAAAAAGGGCTCTCTGTGAGCAGTTAGACTAACCTAGTTAACAATTCTAAAAATAAAACAAATGTGAAAATAAAAATAAATATAACAAAGTGGGACCTGAAGAGATAAAGACATCTGTAAACTTACAAGTCACAGGTAATCTTGTCATATTAAATTATAAGACAAAAAAGAGATCAATATTTATTGTGTCAAAAGACATACATATATTTCATAGCTATAACATCTCTGAATTCACTTTTAAAATACAAGTGCCTTTATTTAAAAATTCTGTAATACTCTAAACACATCAAATATCAAAATATTAAAAAAATAGCTTATTAAACTACTTTTATAAAAATATACACATTACAGAGGTCAAAGAAAATGTCTTACTATTTCTATGGAGTCAAAAAAAATCAAAGTCTATATTGTATTCAAAAATCACAAAGTACTCAATTTAAATCTCATTCTCCTTTCCCAGATTCAAACATATTGAAAAAATCTGCTTTACTTTCTATCAAAATGAATGCCCCGATTCAGCAATAAAGTACTCAAATTTCACCTTTGACTCCTGAAATGAGCTATTTCAGGCAGTCTAATGAAACTAATAACATTCAACATGTAAAAAGCTTCAAAGTTCATTTGAACAAGCTTCAAATATCAGCTTTTGTATTATTTTGAAATATCTTATATGAGATATTGTACGTTCACATTTCTGTCATATACAGGTATATGCAATAGACATCTTTCTTAAAAGCAGTTTGTTATTTTAATATATTTTTGTCTTATTTTCTCATTAGTATTCTACCTTATTTTATATATATTGCATTTCTATGCTATTTGATTATCAGTTCTCTATTAAATATCATAGTATGTGTACATATTTCTTAAGTTACTGATACTGCTTTTTTATTAATCTTAAATACTAGATATTGCATTCCTTGTGAATATGCATATTCATAAGATGTTTACTGTTCTTAATTCTAATATTACAGGCAATCTCAACTATATATAAATAATTCCTGATTAATTTGAATACATGCTTAGCCACTGTGAACTGCTGTTCTGATCTAAGCTTTACATGTGACATCAGACTCTGGCTACAGCATGTGAAAATATCAACTCACAGCATACAGCAGCTGCTAATTTCCTTTGTAAGTTTCTCATTCTTCCTAGTTCTTTTAAGCTGCTCTAATCAGTAACAAACATCTGACTTTACTCTTCCTTCAATTCATATGTACAGTTAATATGGATAGTTAAAGTTAACAACACTGCATCATAATCTGTTAACATGTAAAATGTTAGCAAATTATATGTTACATTACTCTCTCTCTCTCTATACATATCTATATATATCTATATCTATATATATATATATAAATACACATATATATATATATATATAGATATATATAGATATATACATTTTCTATATATATAGATATATATATATATATATATATATATATATATATAGATATATACATTTTATATATATATATAAAATAACATTAATATAGCTTTTGTCTTACTAATTTGTCACTTCTAAGAAAATAAAACAGGTGTTGTTTTCAGTAGCTTTCTCACATATCTACTTAAGAAAAGAAAAAAATAGAACAGTTTTTTTCTTCTTTCACAGATATCAGTGATGAACTTTGACCTAGATTTCTTCAGCATAGCTCAAGGCAGGAAAATTGTAGCATTCTGAAGAGATGGAAAATCATTTTGTTCTCAAGCTTTCTCAGTGTGTCTGTTGTTTCATAAATGACCTGTGAAAGGGATGTGCTATACAGGAACAAGAAAAATCATCAGCATACCTCTCAACCATACCGAATTCCTCGGTATTTACCGGTTTTGAGGGCAAAATAATGGGGTGTCACAAATTTACGAGTGGCCCCTTTAATTCCCGATTTATTATTATTATTATTATTATTTGTATTGCAACTTTAAATTTGTGGCTGACGTCACCACGCATCTCCAGCCTACAGGGGCGTGCATGATGACATCAGCTACTGCTGGTTGAACTCTGTGAATATTTATTTTAAACTGTTTGGAGGGAGAGAAATAGGAAATGATGTTATAAGTTTTGCAGAGCAGAGCATCCAACAACTCACATGTCTGCCTCAGCCTCCAAGTAAATAACAAGAACTGTATTTTTATCAGATGCGAGCTCACTGTTTTGTTATTGTAAGTGCACCCACTCGGACTCCTGCTTACTCTTATCAGATACGCTATGCTGCCAGCCTGTTTTGTTAATGGCATCACTTTATCACCATGACCATTCTTTTTGGACTTTATTTAAGGTGCGTTTATCACTGCGGTGTTGTTTTTGGTGTGTGTAGGGAGTTCCAGCCATTCAGAAGGTCCGGAAGACATTCTGTTAAGCTGCAGTCATTCAGAAGGCACATTTTGCATTTATCGGTTATTCAAAAGGAAGGTACGTATGCTGGCCCATTTTGTTTTCGTAAGTGGAGTCACGACTCAGTGCTTACTCCTGCTAACTCTTATCAGGTACACCGCTGGCCTGTTTGCTTACTTTAGTTGTATTTAAGGAGGTCCGGCAGGTGTGGAAGACATCCGTTAAGCATTCTGAAAGTGTGTGTGTGTGTGTGTGTGTGTGTGTGTGTGTGTGTGTGTGTGTGTGTGTGTGTGTGTGTAAGGAGGGATTAATGAAAAGAAAGCATCCAAGCATTGCATAGTTCTACAATTGTAAATACAATGATTTAAAGTATTTGCTTTGCTAAGGTGATGTTTGTGTGATGAAAGGACAGCAGCGTAGTTTATGTGCAGACAAGTTAACTAATGAACAGAGTTTGGTCATTCCTGTTGGTTTCCTTGAAGTGATGGTTGTGTGCAATAATGCAAATTTATGGTTTTATGTGTTTGAGATGATAGCATCACCCAGTTTGGGCACATAATGGGGAACAGACTCTGTTGAGGTACCTAGCAGAACAGCCTGACTTTCACTCTTAGCATTTTATTGGTTACCCTGACTTTTACTGCATGCATTTTGATTGTGACGTAATTGTTTAAACAAAATATCAAAAGAAAAAAAAGAATAATTGAATGCAGAAGAAGAGAATTGTTAGCACATAATTAAGGATGTTGTGCACATTTTAAGTGCTTTACATATTCGTATTGTTTCTTACTGTTACAGTAGCAATAGTGCAGAGGATATGTATGTTGGATCATTAGGTCTGTTTTTTATAGTATTCTTTTTAGAGGTTGACAGAAAAGAAATCAGGCCAGAAAGAATGAGTTTAAGAAAAAAATAATATGCTTGTAAGCACTGGCACAGCAGTTTCTGTGTATGCTTTGTTTAATGTGTTAAATGACTTTTGAGCTTAAAAACAAGTTGCATTATAAAGTAACCATGTTAGTTCTTGTGAGAAAAGGTGTAAAACCATGTTAGTTCAGGTGTAAAACCATGTTAGTTCATGTGACAAAAGTTGTAAAAGAGTGCATGTGGCACTACCACAAGAAAGATGGGGCAAATGGAGCACATGCCCTGGGCATCAACTTGCATTGCATGTCATATCTTTAAGGAAAAAAGGTTGATAGTTTGATTGCTTTAAGACAGTTTGTGAAGTGTCAAACTATTTTAAATTGTTAACAACTACCTTTGGAAAAAAGCAGAAGTTTGATATTGACAGTATATTGAATATATAATTTTCATTTGATTGTTTAATCCATCCTGTACAGTAATTTGAAGCATACAAGTTATCTATATGCAAGCGCACTAAAGGTGTCCATTGCCCAGTACACTAAATTCCCTTCCTGTGTGATATAGTGGGATGGAGGTGGGAAGCAGAGGCACTACCGGCTCCATACTGGAAGCCAGAGGGGAGTCAAAGGTCATACTGCTCAAAGATGGGAATCTCCAGCCTGTGACAAGGGAGCACATGGTGTTTAAAAAATGGCAAAAAATGGGGAGTGGGTACTGCAAGAAAATTTCAGAATACTTGTTGTGAGTTACCCTTAGGAGTGACTCATTTATCCCTTTCTAGATGGGCAGTACATAATTCAATTTTTAATTTATAGACACAACATAGAAGACACCAGGCTAAAGTTCCAGCTGACAGCTAGCTGGTAATGCTTAGTTTAATAACTTATAAATTAGATCAGAAGATTGTATGCATGTGGATAAGGAGGGTTTTTAGAGTAAACTGGATGAAAAATAGGACTGAAGATATTCTCTGCAAAGGAGTATATCAAGCACAGCAATGTAAAAAAAAGGCAGTAACATTCTGTATCAAAGAAAAGTGTCTGCCAATATTTTCAAAAAGTGGGTATATACATAACATTCAGTGTTTAGTAGCAGGTGGAAAGTGAAAAGGGGATGTGATTTGGAAAACAGTGAAATATGATAAGATAAATATTTGAAATGTTGTCCCTACTTTTAGGACTGTATTCCCCCATTATTGGCTTTGTCCAGGTTTTTTGTGCTAAGAGGTTGAGAGCTGTGGTGAGAACTGAATTCACTAAATGATAGCCATTTAAGTTTCAGTCTTCCTAAATTTCAGGAAATGCATGGTGGCAACACAACATTTTATTCTAGCAGCTTTCCAAGATTATACAAGCTATGTTTAAAATGTGGCCATAGTTTTTGGGCTTTTGTCCCCCCCCCCAAATAAATTCTGAATTTTTCCAGATTTCTTTCTCTGTAAATTTGAGAGATATAGTTGAGTGGACTTTACAAGGAGCTGAGAGCTTTAGGGGAAGAGTAGTTTAGTGCTGCTTATGCCAAGTTGTTTTGCATTCTTAGTAGCACAACAGGTAGAATACTTCCTTTTGGTGCAGAAGGCTGTGGGTTCTAATCCTACAGTATGTAGATGCATTGCTGATACTGTACTGTGTTGTACAAGTGGGTGGATGCTGCAGTCCTGAGAATGTCCTCTTTGGCGGTGATGACTAGTAACTATGAAAGTACAGTTTTGTACCTACCATAAATGTAGATGTTCGAAGATCCACATTGCTGCAGTCCTTACACTTGGGTAGTCCGCTGTCCTCGGTCGGCCCGAATATCAAAGTATAAGGTTGACGTTGGTCAAGGTGCATTTGACTGACATCAGGACGTCAGGGTTCAAATGCGCATGACCGACGTCATATCCTCAGTCTTTTCTTGCCCCAGATGTCAGAAGACCCTAGAAATAAAGGCCAAAACCAAAAGACAGCAAACCAACAACCAACCATCCTAGCACTAAAAATATGTACAATATATACAATATACACCCTATTTACAACCCAACCCACACAACCGCCTCTAACTACAGAGGGGAAGGAGGGAGGTGGACTGCAGCAATGTGGATCTTCGAACATCTACATTTATGGTAGGTACAAAACTGTACTATGTTCTTCATCTCACATTGCTGCAGTCCTTACACTTGGGTAGAATCCCAAAGCAGAGGTAAGGGAGGATGGCCAAACTATAAGGAAGCAGGAGCTGCCAAAATGCCCTGCAAAACAGCAGTGGCAAAACCAGCCCTGGATTTAGAGTAAAGTGGCAGGTGATAATGCCTAGAGAAAGTATGCACTGAACTCCAAGTAGCTGCCTCCAAAATATCCTTAGTTGCCACTCCCCTCAAAAAAGCTGTCGAAGTGGCAGTAGCCCTAGTGGAATGAGGCCTAATCCCAGCTGGAATTTCCTTGCCATGATGGGAATAACAGAAAGCAATGCAAAACCCAATCCACTTAGAAATAGTTTGTTTTGACACAGGCTTGCCCTGAGAACTCAAAGCAAAAGAAACAAATAACTGCTGAGACTGCCTGAACCCTTTAGTTCTGTCCAAATAATACCGCAACTGCCTGTGTACTTCTAAAGTGTGCAAAATCTTTTCCCCTTTATTTTGGGGGTTTGCATAAAAAGTTGGCAAATGAATAGTTTGGTTTAAAGCCACACTAGAAACCACTTTAGGCATAAAGGAATACACAAAGTATGATAGTCTCTATGCGGTATCTGTTTCCCACAAGAAATGCAATTATTCACTTTTTCTGACATCCGGTAAATCACTGAGGCAAGAAAAAACTAAAATATTAACTTTGACTCGGTCTGAAACTCCGGAATCGAAAAATTTCAGAACGCCAACCGGCACTTGCAATGCTGCTTCTGCATCGGACCATGCAGCAAAAAAGACTGAGGATATGACGTCGGTCATGCGCATTTGAACCCTGACGTCCTGATGTCAGTCAAATGCGCCTTGACCGACATCAGCCTTATACTTTGATATTCGGGCCGACCGAGGACAGCGGACTACCCAAGTGTAAGGACTGCAGCAATGTGAGATGAAGAACATCCTGTTATCAGTTTGCATTCCATTCCCTATTGCAATATTACTAGCTTATCATTTTAATGTAACATAGGCAATTTATTCCTCAAGGGCAACAGGCACTTTGTAGATTAAACAGTGAAATATAAAGTTGTTTTCTAGCAGCAACCTCTTCATTAGTTACATATCTCTTTAAAGTGGAATTATTTAGATTACTTTTACTTCTGCAGAGACTGTGCATATCTACTGATACTGATGGATTGTGCATATTTACTGACACTGGTGGACTGTAGAAGTTTGAGTAGACTTTTATGATGGAAATTGTCTGAACTGGGTAGTTTCGTCATTGGTTCATGCAGTTTATTTCATTGTTTACTGGAAAAATGTTAACAATACATTTAACATGCATTCTAACTTTACTGTATTATAATAGGAATATAATGTAACAAAATCAGGAAGGTGTATCAAAGAACCCATCATGTTTCATGTGCAAGGAGCCTATGATTTGAAAACAGCCCAATGGTAATCTTTATCCGCCACTTGTCAGATGCATTTTCTTTGAATTTGGGTTTCCATGCTATTTCAATGGATGTGAGCTTCAAGGGCAGATAAGTTTTAATGCTATGTCTATTTTCATTGTGAGACTACATTGCTTTGTTTACCAGATGTCTGTCAGTGTTTGCACTGTAAAATGTAAAATAAAAGTTTTAAATGAAAATCCAAATCATGGTAGTAGTAAAGCAGTATGCACATTAGTGTTTATGGTAAATGCAGAGAAATAGCCAAGTGATGGGACATTGTAATGGCTGCAGGGGGAGGACTATGTATGGGGGGCCCCATTCGACCATGATTTTGTGAGGGGGGGGTGTGGCAGACTGATAGCCCCAGATGGCACAAACTGTAGCTACACCACTAATCAGTAGGACATGGAGAATGACTTTTGGAGGTCCTAGCAAACTATAATATTCTTTTGCTAAGATTAGAATATTGCCTACCATTAAATACCCTACTTTTACAAAACCCACATACTGCAAGTCATCAAAAACAAAATCCTGAGGTTCATCATCTTCCCAGTGAACATCATTGTTACACATTAAAAAAAATGTTTACCATTTACTACAGGATTTGGGCCATATTTTGGTTATCTGTTCTTCAGTTTGTGTTTGAAAGTCAATATCCCACAATTCCACTGGAGTTGGTGGGGTTACGCAATTACGTATGTAAATTTTATGTTAATCAGCATACAGATTTGTACCTATTTTTCATGGGCCTCTGTCCAGATTTTTGATGTTTTCAGGTTGAAAGGTATGATCACCAGCACTTTTACACTTCCAATTAACATATTAATTAGATCTGACATGCAATTAGTTCAGCAATGCACAAACTAAGTGATGTTAGATAAATAAAATAAAGTAAAATTGTTAACTTATATAGCTTAAAAATTACCAATTCTATTACTTATGATATAATGAAATTTTCGGCGCTTTTTCATTTATGGGGCAACACCTAAAACATGCTTTATAGCAATAATTTCAATGTCACCATTAGATCTATTATCCAGGTATGTAGCACTCACCTTAACTGCAACATTATTTGTACCATTCTGTTCAAAAGGCTTCACTTTATAAATGGATTGATTACAAATCAGTACATCATCATTGGTGTCTCAAACAATTACTTGAACTACTGCTGTTCCACTTCTTCGAGGTTCACTGCCATCTAGTGCGGTCAGTTGTAATGACATTTTACATGCCTTCTCGTAGTCTAGCTGCTTTACCAGTAAGATCTCAACATGTTTGCTCTGATAATTTCGTCATTCACATCTAAAATTTCCAGTTCTGCCCGGAACAGTTGTAAGGGGTTTTCACTTAGAAGCTGGAAGTATAGCTGTGTCTGTCCAAAGATTTGCTCTCTGTCTAATCCCCTTCATAACACACCCGACAGTTCATTACTCTTCCAGTAACAGGCAAAACTGCCCCGATTTTTAATCAATCCATTTATAAAGTGAAACTATTTTGAACAGAATGGCAAAAATTCTGTTGCAGTTAAGGTGACTGCTACAGAACTGGAGGAATGGACCTAATTGTGACATTGCTTATGCAGTATCTCATAGTTCAGAGTCAAGTAGACATTTTTATAAAATTAAATAAAACCGGTGAAATAACTGTTGCTGAGGCACTTGATTTTGAGGATACAAACCATAATCAGATGGAAGTGCAAGCCAGAGACGGTGGAGGCTTGACATCATTTTGTAAAGTCATTCTTGAAATGATCGATGTAAAGAACATTTTGAGTGTTTGCCCCATTAACGGTCATTTACGTTTATCTTAAGTGTGTGTAAAATGTATAGTTTACAGCTTTTTTCTTTTAAATGTTATTCATTTAATTATTTCACACACACCTGTCAATATTAATATGAAAAATACATGGTATCACAGTACATTTGCAGCTCACCAACTGCATTTCAACTGTTGCGAACGAGGCAAAAAAAAATGCTGTTGCCCTCTTAACAGAAAATTACCAAATTTTCTTACAAAAGTTATTGTTTAACATTTAGAAATACGTTTATAAGTTTAGTTAAATTAAATATATTAAGTCTTTCACTGTAAATTTAGTAAAACAGTAAAACTAACCCTTTATGTTCTTCATCATGGGAAAATGCTTTAGCGTAAAATATAAACACATATTTACATATGTTTTCAGGCTTAAAGTCCAGTACAAACATTTTACTTAAAAGGCAAATCTATTTTTTTCAGAAAATAATAGTCCAGCAATCAATGAATAAGAGTAATTTGTTTTTAGACTTTTAAGTTTTAAAGCAGTTTCCAATAATTTGTCTCACTCTTTCTTCAGTATTAAGGATTTTATTGCTGTTAACAAAAGTGGATGCCTCCTCCAGCATGTTAAATATTTTAGTTTCTTCAGAAAGGAATAATTTGATCTTTGCAGGGAACACCAACGTGGCTTTAATATTGTTCCTTGATCAGTGGTAAACAGGATTTTCTTTTACTCATTGCTTTACTGGAACAGTCATTGTCAAATCTAACCACATGTTCACCTATTTTAATAGGTGGGCTGGACCATGCTGCTTTTAACATTTGATCTTTGTCTAGGCTAGACATGAACTTGACTATGATTGAGTATTGTGGCGAGTTTTCCCTTCTTAGAAGGTGCTCTCAGAGATTTACATGCTCTTTCAATTCCAAAAGATAAAGTTTCAGGTAGATTTAATGTTAATCTCAGATGCTCAGTTCAATCTCAGCCTTACTACAGGATATGTACCCAAAGAGTGGCATACAGCAACAGTGGTCCCTCTCCACAAAGGTGGTGCCTCAATGGATCCTGGAAACTATCGCCCCATAAGCCTGACTAGCTTGGTCTGCAAAGCTATGGAAAGGATCATCATGGACCTCATAAATAAAGATATTGGGGACCTACATACACTGGATCCTACCCAGTTTGGCTTTGTTAAGGGCAGATCCTGCCTCTTAAACCTGGTCAATTTCTTTGAAACAGTCACCAAGGCCATTGACGAGGGGAAGGTGGTCCACACAGCCTACCTGGACCTTGCAAAAGCCTTCAGTACAATACCCCACTCGGGCATTATAGATAAGCTCACCAGCTTAAATATAAACCCCTATGTCACTAGATGGGTTACAAAGTGGCTCAAGGACAGGACCCACATGGTTAGAATTGCTGCAGCCATGTCAGACTCCAAACCAGTTACAAGTGGCATCCCACAAGGCTCAGTCCTGGGACCTCTCTTGTTTGGTATATATTTCTCGGAGGTACAGGCCAACATGGAAGGACTGTGGCTGACCAAGTTCGCAGATGACTGCAAACTAGGCACCATAATCGACTCTCCAGCCGACACAAGCATCCTACAAAAGGGCCTCAAAGAAACAGACAACTGGAGCCAGAGCCATGGCCTCAAGCTAAACGCCAAAAAGTGTATAGTCATCCCCTTTGGCAAAAACAAAGTGCCCACAAATTACCACATAGATGGTAATCCATTAAGTACGGAAGAAGTAATTAGGGACCTGGGGACCCAAGTTGATAGCAATCTCTCATTTGAAAACCACGTGGCCAAATTGGTTAGAAAAACACCCACCTTGTTAGAACTCGAACGCTATGTAATTATCAAACCTACCAATATTAGGCCAAATGATAAACATTACTACAAACTTCTACTCAAAGCCCTCAAATTCATTACCACTCTGAATCACAGACTAGCCACAGATGGTGATATCCACCCCAACCCTGGCCCTTCCCCTCCACTCAATTCTAATTCCACCCTATCCTCCCCTCCACTTCTCAATCTAAACTCTAGACCCTTTAACTCTCTTCTGACCTGTCATCTAAACATCAGAAGTGTAAACAATAAGATTCACAACCTACATGCCCTTTTAGCTACTTGTTCCCCAGACCTACTATGTCTCACAGAAACCTGGCTTAAAGCAAGTACGAAAGACACACAGATAATCCCACCAGGGTATGATATACTAAGAGCAGACCGAATAACTCGTAAAAGTGGTGGTGTATCCATACTCTACAAAAATACATTACAAATCTCCCTTGCCTCTCCACAACCCCTCCTAACAAACAATGCCGAAATTCTACTTGTAAAACTTCAACCAAACAAACATAAAAGCATAAATATAGCATGTATTTACATCCCCCCAGGCAACAATAATAACAAAACCTTAGAGGACTTTCTCCACTGGTTAACTCAAACTCACCCCCAGGAATCCATAGTGTTAGGTGACTTCAACATTGATTGGAATTCCTTCTCATCTAGCTCCCCATCTAGCAGCATAAATCTACATGGCTTTTCTCAGCTCATATCCACTCCTACCAGACTAGGTAAACCCCAAAACAAAGACAGCATCCTGGACTGGATCCTTACTAATAAAGATCCTGACCAGTACTCAGCAGGTACTCACCCAGAGGACATGAGTGATCACTTACTCACCTATGGTATCAAATTCAAGAAAATTACCCCTCTTCTTACAACCATAAAAAAAATCAGGAACAATAATAAATTCAACGCCTCTATTTTTCAAACTGAACTTAAAGCCCACAACTGGACAATACTCAAGTCTCTTCCTCTTGAAGAGGCAGTTATCTACTTCAACACCACTTTCCTCAAGATTCTAGATTCCCATACTCCAATAAGGTCCATTAGAACTAAAACCAAAACCGCACCATGGCTCTCTAAGGAAACAAAATGCAAAATCCTATCTAGAAACAAGATGTGGGTCACATGGCGTACCTCTAAAGACCCACACTCCCACCAAACCTTCCGGCAACTTAGAAATGAAACTAAAAGAATGATCTTAAATGATAAAAAAAACTTCTTCCTCCACCTCCAACACAAACAATTTAATAATCCACAAAAATTCTGGGCAGGCTTAAACAAGCTCCTGCACCCAGGCCAGGCAACCACCCCCACTCCAACAACTTGCAAACAACAGTGCCCTGTAAACATTGCTAACACATTCAATAGTTTCTTCACAGAAACTATACAATCCCTGGCCACACAATTCAAACAAACAACCAGCCCACCCCACTACCCATGCCAGCAGAATACTACAACTACATCAGATCATCTATTTACCTTCGATCCAGTACCCATATCCTCTATAACATCTCTTCTTAAAAACTAAAACCCACTAAGCTAGCAGCTGACCTTCTCCCAGCTGAGTTTCTGCAAAAAGCAGCTGAGGCCATTTCCTATCCCGTCTCCATAATCATAAACCATACCTTGTCAGAAGCCTTCATCCCCTCCATATGGAAAATGTCCCACATTATTCCTCTCCATAAAGGTGGTAGCTCACTAGAGCTAACCAACTACAGACCTATAGCTATACTCTCACCCCTGGCCAAAATTATGGAAAAGTGTGTCCACAAACAACTGATGGAACACCTCACCAAAAATAAAATTCTAGCCAACTCTCAACATGGCTTCAGGCCAAATCACAGTACCACATCAGCCCTACTATCCTTTTCTAATACCATCAATAACTTCAGAAACAATAATAAACTATCATCTGCTCTTTTCTTAGACCTCTCCAAGGCCTTTGATATGGTGAACCACATTCAACACCTCCATACATTAAAAAAACTATCACTCAGCAATTCCACGCTGAAATGGTTCCAATCCTACCTGTCCAATAGGCAACAGGCTGTTCTATGGCAGCACAAATTATCCACATGCCTGCCTGTTACACTTGGAGTTCCCCAAGGATCTATTCTTGGCCCTCTTCTCTTCACCATCTTTGTTAATGACCTGCCCACAATCACCCCCCATGCCACATGCATTCAATATGCAGATGATTCGACTATCATCAGCACTGCCTCCAACCTGGCAGACCTCACTGCTTCAACCCAAGACACCTTCAACCTAATAGAAAAATGGTTCTCAAGTCGTCAACTAGTTCTCAACCCCAACAAAACAAAACTACTTACTTTCTCACCCACTAACAAGACTCTTCCCCCCACCTTCTCTATTACATCCTCCAATGGAATCACTATATCACCAGAAGCTCACACAAAGCTATTAGGTGTTACCATTGATAACTCCCTTAAATTTGACACCCATTTCAATCTTACCATCAAAACCGTCAATAAAAGCTTGGCTCTCTCTATAAAGTAAAACACTTTCTCACTCCTCACGCTAAAATTACAATTGCCAGCACACACCTACTATCAACTCTTTTCTATGCCTCCCCCGTCTTTACAAACCTAAACAAGACAACCCTTAACAAACTTGCTTCTTGCTACAATCACATAGCTAGATTTGCCACAAATTCCACCTTTAGAATGCACCACTGCACTAACTTGAAGCAACTAGGGTGGTTAGAGTTTTCCAGCCAACTCCATTTCAACCAACTCAAAACGGCTCATCAGATACTGTATCACCCAGAGAAAACACCAGCTCTGAAAAACATCATTCACCCCTATATTAACCTGCAATCTTTACTCTCCTCCAATAAGATCTTAGCTCAAACTACCAAAGCCAATAATTCTGCTGGGGATTCTGTATTCTCAAACTTTGTAGGCAAAATGTGGAACTCCCTACCGACCATGCTCACCTCAGAACCTTCACTCCTACAATTCAAAAAAAAGCTTAAACCCCATCTCCCTGTTCCAAACCTGATTAACCACTATCATTTACCCTTCTCTTACCTCACTATCCTTAACCGCTTTTTAACAAGGCGCCTCACCTTTGTAACTG
This sequence comes from Protopterus annectens, assembly GCF_019279795.1. Classification (NCBI taxonomy): domain Eukaryota; kingdom Metazoa; phylum Chordata; order Ceratodontiformes; family Protopteridae; genus Protopterus; species Protopterus annectens. The sequence goes on along the minus strand of NC_056749.1, from coordinate 523,325,439 downwards.
ATCTATGTTTTTTTTTTATATGCTGCTGTTATTTTTTATCCAAGATGTGATGTATCTTTATATTGTATTTAGAACTCAACTATCTTCCTTTTTTGCATTAACAATGTTCATATGTCTGTTATGTACCTGGAGCTTTTCTCCCCGGGCCTCCGCTGAAAATGGACATGTATCCAGTCGGACTCTCCCGGTTAACAAATGTAAAATAAATAAATAAATAAATTTTATATAGCCCACCTAATCATGAAGGGATTCACATCTAGATCAGGGGAGGTCATCGTGCCTCTTTACTCATCCCTCATTAGGCCCATGATGGAGTACAATGCCCTTTTTGGGATGTACCTTACCAGACACCTGCAGCAACTGGAAAGACCCCAAAAGTACCTCACCAAGAGGATCAAAGGGCTCAAACAGATGCCATATGCTGCCCGGTTAAAGAAACTCCAGCTCTACTCAGTGGCATACCGCCTGCTCAGAGGAGATCTGTGCCTGACATATAAAGCCACGTCCAACCCGGAATTAATGGACATACTGCACCCTCAGAAAATCCAAATCCCATCGAGCTACACGCTCGAGAGACTTGAACCTCAGCACTGAAATAAATAGGACATGCTGGAGGGACAGATTCATAACCCAGAGGCTCCCTTCACTCTGGAATAAAATCCCAGTCCAGGTTAGGCAGAGTCCCTCATTGACTCTCTTCAAGAGGAATCTTGATGAGTGATCGTAGGTTTACCCCGGGTTTCACTTCTGTGTCACTGTTAGACAGAGGCACAGTATACTAACCTCGAAAAAGGGCATAGCAAAATTAATTTAAAATGGGTGGTGAAAGCCAAACACACTCTGGCTAGGCTTATAAATGCCCTAGGGCAGATAGCCTAGTATGAACCTATGAACCTATGTAGCCAGGTAGTTAAGAAATGTATTATATTGTCACCCTTATACTTTTCAGGTATACCATAATTTCTAATGTTATTTCATTTAAGTCTATTTTCTAAATCATTGAGTTTTTCTATGAGCCAGTTATGTTGTTTTAAAACAAATTCAATCTGAGACTCACCTTGCGCTATTCTATTTTAATGATCATTCAAAGCATTTTCCATACTGATGATTTGTGCCCCTTGTTCTTTCATAATAGCTTCAATATGTTCCATCCTCTTTCTGGGCTCTTCCTTGAAACATTGTAGCTGTGTATCCAGTTTGTCTCTTTTAAGAAATATATCTTATATACTACATAAAATTGACTGAATGTCTTTTTAACACAAGAATCCCGAGCACCATTTCTTGAGTGACTCATGCTGAAATCTCTTTTCTATTAACCAAACAGTTGAAATTTTGACAGAAAAAACTATTGCTTTTGAAGAACTCGAAGCTATAAATGTTTTCTCTATTAATGAATAAAATTAGCTAGCAAGTATCTTCAAGTTTTAATTTTTTGATTAAATTTTCTGTCAGAGAAATGTTTTCAGTCACAGAGCTTTCACCAGTTGCTGCTTTCAGTTAGCCATCTTGGCCACCCCCCAATTCATTCCCATTTTTGAAGTTGATTTTCTGTATAAATGCACCAGTTATTATACTTAAACAAGGGCCTCAGATGTGTAATGTGAAGATAGAACATTTTCCTTTCATCTTTTTGTGAGACAGATTTTTAACACGAGTCCCATGTGTCTTAATGACTTACACTTTATGTTGTTTACATGTCTCTCAAAAGGATAGTTTCCTAGCAATGTTAACATGCTACTTATAACTACTGCATATACATATATTGAAATAAAATATAGCAGAATGATTTGGAAATGTGCAAGGTTAGCACACAGATGTAATCTCTTCTGAATACCTATACTTTCCAATGTGCAGGAACTTTATTTGCAGTACAATGCTGGAAGAAGTGTCAACAGTAGCACAGCAGCATGTGCCAGTGGCTGCTTTTCGAGACAGTGACCACTGTGTTGCACATCATTCTTGTCCAAATCACAGATGGATCCACCAATGACTAACATACCATCAGCCCAACAAATAGGACATTGATGATTGCTACCACATGGACAAAGGTACCATACAGCAGTTAAGATGACATATGCTGCCCATACGAGGAGTCATGGAGACTGCATAGGGTGCTTATCACAGTGGGTACTAATTCCTGTGCAGCTTTAACCATATTTGCTATGGAGGTCTTTAAGTATCCAATGAAAAACAAATTAGGAGTTGTGCAGCCACTGGCCTGACAAATCTTACACCCATTCCTTTGATGCAATGCTGTAACGTATGGTGGAACATATTTGGTTTCCATACACAGCAGAGAAGAGAAACACAACTATGCAAATATTCTGCAACATAACCCATTTTTTCTAAAGTCACTAACTGCACCCACATTGCCAGCAAGACACCATCTGTTCCACATGGTGTACTGTAAGTCAACCTGAAGGGCTTCCGCTCCATTAGCATCATTTGGGGTGCATTGCACACAGTATTATATATCCTCCATAATCTTCTGTGTGCATATTGTAGATTTGCTATCCCTACAGAGATAAGTAGACTGTCATGTCCTGGTGAGATGTTCCTTGTTAAGGATAGAGACACCACACCACAGCAGGACAGTTACCTGCCATGTATTTCTGCTATGTTATCCTACACACTCCAATGCTCTGCACCTGTTCTGTTTGCTACATGCATCCGTTTGTGAATCTTGCAGTCCTGTGGTCCATTAACAGTTGCCCTGCCCACTTTCTGTATGTCTGTATGTCAGTACAAACTGTTACCCACTGTATTCTATTCCTTACATTTCTTGTCATTAGATTGATTGAGTATTTTTTATGATAAAACAAGACTAACAGTGTATGATGATTATGCTAAGAAGGTGATTTCACTCCTATAATGGGATGCAGTATCAGCAAAGGTCAGCACTACTGTGCCCATCCCTGTTCATTCTCATTTTGGGTGCTTGTGTCCACAGAACACGGGTGCAAGGTCAGTGTGAACTCACAACACCATCAGTCTGCTCTAGTGACAATTTCCACTGAGCAGTCTTACTATCTGATGTCCTGCATCATGTGGAGTGCATGTTATAGGGTTATTTGCATGGAGCTATCATTTTTTTCTCCTTGCTCTGACCTGCACAGTGAACAAGTCCTTTTCAGGCAATGCTTGTAGCAGGGATCACATTTCTGAGAGCCAGGAGACAAAGATCTTTCTCTTGATGGTCTAGGATTATAGGGCACACTTGCTGTTGTAGTATGATGACCCTGTGTATAAAACTGAGGCCTGGTAACAAAGTAGTGAGCTATGTTACTGATCATCCATTGTAGTGAGTGTTGCTGGCAGATTCACAGTGACTTGTGACAGTACCACCGTGAAGCACTGATAGAAAGAGTTTGTAAGAGAAAAACAGCATTCTATAACAAGCATTGTGCATATGGATTGGGATGCATTATCTGACTATTGTCTTTTGGTGTCCTTATCTTCTGTTGGCAGGGATATATTGCACTGATTACTATCTTTTACATGTCTAATGCATTAAATCAGGAAATCTGCCTAAGAAGAATGAGGAGGCTCCCCACACAAGAGGAAAGGTATAGTATTGGTCATCTGTCACACAAATTAATAAGAGACAGAGATACACATGTGGACTATTGAGTTGCATTTTTTCTTTCTCTGTCTTTGCTCCATCTCTGTACATGGGTTATTTGTGGTGCAGAGGTGACTTTCTGAGTCTGCATTTGCCAAAATGCCTGCTGATGGGTTATCAGTTATCCCCAGGTCTATCTTTCAGTGAGGGGGGTGAGGGACACCCTGTTCATGGTGGTCTCTGTGGCCACATCTCAGAAGAAGGAAGCTTCTCCTTTGAGAGTGAGATGAAGGGTTTCACTGGAGTACATGGAGGCAGTTGTAGTGGCTGGTTATGATTAAGGTGAACCAGTAGCTGGGCTCCAGCATTAGGGACCTGAAGTAACTCCTACATAGAGTCACATGGCTGGCTAACCCAAATCCAATTGGCCATTGGAAGCAGGAACTATCCATTATATCAGCCACAGGGGCAAGTGAAATCTTGGTGGGAATCTATTCATAGCCTGTTAGGTAGACTCTCTGTATCACTCCACTGTTGGCCCCTTTTATGCTCATACCTCTCCTGTTTCTTTCTATATTTTATTCTTGTTAGTCTGCCCCTGCTAACTTCTCTATGCCCTCCTTCCCCCCACACACATTTGACTTGATACGCTCCCCATGTACCTTTCATATTAAACAGAAAATGAACACCTGCCCTTAAAAAACACCCTCCCCAGTTTGCTTTCATGTTATACTTTTGTGTGATTTTTTGTGCTGAACCTCTGTGGCCTGCTCACAGTGCCCATTCTACAAACGTTAGGAACTTACCTGAACATATAAATATACATAGCATTGAATATATCTCTTCATTGTTCCATATCACTCACAGACCGCCAACTACCTATAGTGTAACCATTTCAGTAGTCATGAAGGTTGCTATAAACATGGCTGCTATACTTTATAATGCATCCTTTTCCACAGCATATCAGTGCTATGCCAGACATCATGCAGAGCTAATCAACTGTGGGTCACATTATAATACTTCATCTGCATAATTCAGCAGAGTTTTTTACTAAATGGATTTTTCTGCATACCCTTTTGATATTTTACAGCTATATTTTATTTGATAAAATCGTACTTCTCTCAGGATAAAAGCATCTACTATGTTATTTTTTCCTTTAATAAAAATTGGTTGGTGGTGAATTAAAAATTTGTTTCAGTGTGAATTTATATAGTTCATTCATCTGACACATTGGACCTACTTTCAGGTGGTTCTATGTCTTTATTTACTCAACGATGTCTTAAAAAAATGTCCTAGTGAATAGAAAGAAAATCATTCTATGCAGTGTTAGTGCTGAGGAAAAAATCAAGTTACACTGCTAATTTTCAGTAACTGTACGGTAAGCTATGACAGACACGCTGTCTTACCTGTCTGTCCTCTTAGTTCTTCTACTAACTTGAAATCTTAATACAGTAATATACTAAAAAGGTGAAGAGTAACAGCTTTCATATGAGGGAGCACATAAAAATATGCAAAACCCTAGCAGCAATTCAGAAAGCATTCCATGGTAACTGCAAAGATCTGCAGCAAAAGGGTCATTCTTAGCGATTGCAAAAAAAAAAAAAATGCAATTCAGGGTCAGATTAGGCTCATAGGTTGGTACTAGGCTATCGGCCCTAGGGCCTATACATGCCCAGCCATAACAATTCCCTGGCTATTTCTTCCCACAATATTTACTTGCCTGGACCACTGTCTAGCAGGGCGACTGATGTGATCCCCAGGGTTAATTTCCTATCTCCCATCCTGCAACAAGGAAAGACTTCATGTAATATGCAATTCTCTGATTCACATGGTGTTACCACTAGTACTAATTATCACTTCTCTATGGTTATCACTGTCAGAGGCCCATGTATCATGTGGCTACAGGCACCCTCTTCATTCACTCTCTCACACATATGCAGACATTCAAGCACACACACACACCAAATAAGCTCACAAACACTGACACACACCCGCCCACACTCATACACACCCACACCTTTCAACTGTCGCAGAGTTTGCATGTTTATGATATTGCTTTTTTTTCTCTGTGTTATGACAGACATATGTAGTCAGTCATTAATGATAGACATTAGAGCTTCATGCTTTTTACAGTTTCTTGCTGCAAACATTATTGTTGTATTACATTTTGAAGTTACTTTGAGTAATATTTCAAAAGTGTCCCTGGTGTTTTGTGTTCCTCATCACATATTACAGCCCTTGCTTGTCTCTTGCAGGCAATCACATACACACAGATACTCACTTTGCATTAAACACCTACACCCCCCCCCCCGACTGAACTCCCAGACATGCTCACATAATCGTCCATGTACAATACACACATACCTGCTCTACTTAGTCCCTAACTAACCCCCCCCCCACTGCAACCACCAAGACACAAACACACACACCTGAGACAACTCATACTCTTATAGACATGAGTGGTGCTACCAACACTTTCACAAATGCCCACAAGTAAGTACCTATGAACCTATTAACATTGCAGTAGGCTGTGGAGATTGCCCATTACAGTGATTTTGCAGACTGTATAGAATCACTGCAGTGGGACTGTTTAAAACAATGGCCATGACAGGACTTATCACTGGAGGTAATCCATTCTGAATCCAAGGGTATGTTTCACCTGACAGTAGCACACCTCTTCACACTCTATGACAAATGCAGTTCATTTCCATGTTTTACTGACTGATATGCAAATTTTGGAGCACTGGGTAAAAGTGCACTAGAAGTTTTGGAATTGTGTGTACTTGTTGATTTGTCATTACTTAAATATAGAGATAAATATAAATAGTTATATTTATTCAACAGTCGACACATTCCAACCTTTTTAGCGGTACTACAGGTGATTAGTAAATGGTAACTCAGTTTATAAAAATCATGATGTTGTAGCAACCTAAACATTTTCCTACCTTAAAAAACAGTCATGATTAAGTGATACAAATTTTTCATCAACAGCACAGAACATGAGCAGATAATAAATTACCTTACATCTGACCACTTTTAATAAGTTGTGCACATTCCAGACAAGCAGAGCTCAGAAAAAGCAATTCTCAGCAGATATCAGTATAACTAGCAAGAATGGCAGCTAGGTCCTTAGTTCCTGAACAAGCCATCAGTGAAGTCTATAAAGCCAATGATTACTTTCTGTTTAATGGGATGTAGGTCTCTGAAGTTCCATTTGAATTAATGCAATTCAAGGGAACCAAGAATGTCAAGATCTCATTTAATTAAGCGTATTTAACTTTCATATGGCTTGGTAAAGTTCCCTTTTCAGTGTCAATGATCAACCACACACCCCTGAAAAAGGTGAAAATCAAGGAGTGCAGGCCTAAATATCTCCTTGTTTTTTCCAAAGTCAGATCACCCTAAGTTCACCAAGAACCCTGTTTGTCTTATCCTTCCTGTATCCAGAGTGCATATTGTCAAACCAATCCTACTATGATGCTTACATGCGAGTGCTTTCACATACCTTGTTCTTTTACGGTTAAAAGCAGTGCTTCCTAGGAATGGGTACCCTCTACTGATCGCAGACTGCTGCTGTTCCTGCCCTCATAACAAGGTCATAAAGGAATTAGGCCCTGCTGCAAATTACAAATTATTATGGACAAGCTGATCTCTCCTGCCCACTTTTATTTTCCCACTCTGATGATTCGCCCAGCATATGGATGCAGGAACTGAAACCAGTTCACCTCTTGTACTGTCAAGTATACACTTCAATTTGTGACCTATTTGAGTGAATGTTTGTTGTCAAGTACCTTTACTGCTCCTTCTTCAGATCAAGGTCAAAATTCATCGTTCAGCTTCTGAAACGGATGCCGGTCTGGCTTTGCATAATCACCTTTAAGATACTTGTGGCAACCTTAAACATGTTTCAACCCTCCCTCAAATTCACCCCTGATGAGCCACTGACTGCTTTCCCATTATTGTTTCTTTCAGTGGTGAGGAATAACTGTCATGTTTGCTCATTGCTATATCGAGTGGGTAAGTATTACTTTATTAATACAGTACTAGTTTAATTCCTGCCATCCTTACACTGCACAGTAGTGGTAACAGAACAGCTAACAAGTGTTTCTGCAAAACATTTGCATGTGCTTTCACCCTTTATTTAGCCAACATGGTAGTGTTAACCTAGTCTAGACTTGACATCAGTCTTTATTGGGACTGAAAGAATCCTCTACTGCTAGTGAAGTGAAATTCCCACTATTAATTACTGCACCTTGTCTTCAGTCATCTGTCCTCCACTAGGCTCACTGGTCCAACTCAGGTCAGGTAGACACTTTTTTCTCTGTGTCATTCGGTTGACCACATCAAAATATTTCTGCTGCATAAAGTCATGAAGCAACATAACAAAATATGGTATTAAAGTTTTAGGGTGGTAGCACAGAAGAAAAAAAAACAATTGACTTTTTAAGTTGTAAATGAAGGTGTCCTCCTAATTTTGAAAATCGACATTCTCTCTGAAAATGTACTTTATTGTCATTTCTTTGGTATTCTTCATTAATTATTTAGAAAGTATTTTTCTGATATGGTCAAAATAAATTTTTCAGCCACAGAAAGTTTTATTCTCTTTTTATTGTCTGTATCTGTGAAGCATCATTATCATAGAACTGCTTATTATTTTGACTATGATTTACTAACCAGATAAGTGTTCTGTAGATCCTCTTTGGCAATGACCTGGGTTTCAAGGACAAAGATGAAGGAAAATGTGTATGCATTTTTTTTTTGTTTGTGTACACACACACATATATGTGTATGTGTGTTTATACACACACACACACACGTGTGTGTCTGTATGTGCATGATTATATTCCACTATCCTTATACAAGCATGTGCAGTATATATATATATATATATATATATATATATATATATATATATATATATATATATATATATTGTCAACTGCTATAGCAATGGTAGTAGTCTTGGGGGGATTAATTCTCCCATGTTGGTTTGAAAGTGGGCTTATCATCTGTAAAACTACTTGTTTGCATTTTATGATGTTTACAATGAAACAAAAATAGAATAAAATAGAACCATATATTTACAGGTATGTGTGTCTTTGTGAGAGAGATTGTGTGCGTGTGTGTGTGTGTGTGTGTTTGTCTGTTTCCAATGATGACATAATAATCATAGACAAAATTAATAGAAATATAATGCATTAAGCAATTTCTTCTACAATTATTTATATCAAACAGGAAAAACACTGCAAAGCAATAAATGCCACCATTAACAAAAGCCTTACATTTGTAATCATTCAAATAACAAACATCCCTACACCACACAACCAAAAAAAATCCATACAAAACAACACAAGTCATCTAAACAAATCTGAAAAATATAGTACACAAATCTTTAATGTATTATATGTGGGGGTATTATATATACTTAAATCTATGGTGTCACATCCAAGAAGCAAGAAAAATGCATATAATTATGTTACGGTTGATGTTCAGAAAATCAATTTTAACATAATTTGATCAAATGCACCACCAATGATTTTCACATAAAAATCTTTCTGTTATATATAAACATTAACCATTCAGCATAAACTGCAAGAAAGACCTAGCCATGCAAGAGAGGCTATTTGTATACATCCCATGATCCTCTATAACAGAAGGTTTAAATTGCTACACAGTGAAGACTCTAGCTTGCCTGGGTCTTTCTTGCAGTTTTTATTATAGAGACACACACACACACACATACATATATATATATATATATATATATATATATATATATATATATACACACACACACACACACACACATATACACACACACACACACACGCACACACGCACACACACACACACACACACACACACACACACACACACACACACACACACACACACATACACACACACACACATAAACATACATATGGGTCTACTTCTAAGTTTCAAAACTTCGAATTTCTTATGGTTGGACCATAAGATCGAAGATTTGAAACTTCAAACCATTTAAATAGAGATCACTGTACAGAGCAGAATGGTATGTTTACCATTTTCTTCACTGTAGTGTGATCTTGGAATTGGTATATTTAATTAGCAGGGAGAGTGGGGCGCAGCCCCCCAATTTGGCAGGTGTGGGGGAGCTTGCCCCCCCTGCAAAAACATTAAAAAATATATATATTTTTTGTTTTTATTTTTTATTTATTTCCATTTTGAAGTTTCAAAACTTTGATCTTATGGTCTCGACCATAAGAAATTCGAAGTTTAGAAACTTCAGAATTTAGCAGACCAATATATCAATTTTAATCTTTGTGTTTGTGTATGTGTGTGTGTGCGTGTGTGTGTATAGTTTTTTTTTTTTTTTAGAGAGATGCAGCAAAATCATATTGTGATTCTCCCTTATGGCTTTATCGATGTATAAATGAAAAAAATGAAGGATGAAATTATTAATTTTGAAACAGGTTTGCTTAGACATACAAAACTTGTTTTATCCAACAAAAAATGTCTCTGACCCATTATCAAATAATGTTATCAGTAACAGGCATGCTGACTACTAAAGTAACAAAATGTTTGCAAAACTCAGATACTGGATACAAGTAAAAATCATTCTGATAACAAAACACATCACATCTACTCATACATACAGTTAAGCATGATGTATGCATATACATACATACGGATATCTATTTAGTCAAATAGCACGGCTTATGACAGCATTCAGAGAAAGCTCATGAACATGTAGAACCTCACAAGCACAGCACAACACAGCAAATGCAGGTACAATAACTTTATTCACCAAGGTTAAGCACTTTCTTCACACCAACAGGGACTTCCTCAAAACTGTCCAAATGCTAGTCAAAAATGCAATTTAAATGTTCGGTGTGCTGCATATTAATTAGCTGACATTGCCGAATAGAAATACAGAACAGTTCAAATTTAGAGGTTTTCCATGCCAGTCAGCATATACTTACCTGCCACAACTTGCTTGCTTTCCAGCAGTACAAATGAATGCAGTTCAGTACTGCAGAATGATAGAATTCACATTTTTGCAGGGAGTCATACCCCTCTGTACCCCCTGCAAACTATATATTCCAACTCAGAGATCGCACTACAGTGAAGAAAAGGATAAATTTCCCAATCCACACTGTACTGCGATCTCTATCGTAAAATCAAATGCATATCAGTGAATGCACAATGGCATTCGCTGCAACAAATACTCGGAGAACTGAAGGTCAGAAATATGGGAATAAGTCAAATGATGTTTGAAATTTCCATGTTCACCAAACCTTCATTCTTCATTTTGATAGTAAACTGTTTAATCTTATATTAAGTCAACTTCTTAAATCACGTAGTTTGTGAAAATAAAAAGTAAGTGTGTATTCATTATACTGAAAGTTGTTTTTAATAGCATACATGTGTTCAAGAAATAGAGTGAGAGTGTCTTGCATTTTACCCACATAGAAGGCCTCTCAGCTCTCACAAATGATTTGTGACTCACACCTAAATTATGAATATAGACATCTGACCTCAAAAGAAATGTAGCATATTCCACACTATGTAAGAAAAGGCAAATGCCAACAGAAAAAAATAATGGTAAATAAAATGTGGGTTATGACAATGGGTACTTCTTGCAGGCTTCACAACTGGGCTTCATCTTTTTGGTCAAACCCTGTCCATTATGAGTAAGTTTTATCCAAGGAAAAAGGCCATGTGACTTCTTCTTCTTCTTTCAGCTTTTCCTGGTTAGGGGTCGCCACAGCGGATCATCTATCCGCTCATGACTGGCAATGAAGTTTTTATGGTGCCGAGTTGCCAGCCCGGCGCCCAACCTTCCACAGAAGGCTCACACATGCACATACTCACACCTAGGGCCAATTTAGAGTGTCCAATCCACCTACTGCATGTCTTTGGGATGTGGGAGGAAACCGGAGCACCCGGAAGAAACCCATGTGACCACAGGGAGGACATGCAGACTCCGCACAGAAGGCACCCCAGCCGAGAATCAAACCAGAAAACCTCCTGCTGTGAGGCAACAATGCTAACCGCTGCCATGTGACAAGTATCCAAAATGATAGAAATTCAAAAATAAGGACACTTGGTAATAACTCAGGGCAATGAATACATAAACTGACTTTTTTATATTCACAGATTAAGTGATTTTTCTCCTTTTTCCAAGATTCTTTCAGATTAAAAGAACAAATGCAGCACATAAATGTTTAAATATAAACTGTTCAATCATGTTTTGCACCAAGTAATGACAAAAATAGGGTATTCTTACTGTAAAAACATGCTTAGCATAACAAAATATTCAAAATGATATCTAAAGTGATGAGTAAAAGAATAAAGTGTAACATTTTCTCTTAATGGCCTGAGGTTTGCAATACATTTAATGCTAATGTTGACATTTATGTCAGGAAGTAAACAGCATCCGATTAGTTGCCTTAATGCTTTTTTCTTTTCCTTCCATGGAATCTGCTTTAAATGTGTCTGACACCTTTAATGTGAACTTTCTAAGAGTGGCACACTGGATTCAATACCGCCATATACCACCATTATGGTACTTATTTTTAATAGCATACATGTGCTTATAAATGTACTGCCTGTGGCTTTTGCTGGTTTTACCCACAAATATATATAATATATCTGGGGTTAAGAATGCTCTGTGCAAGCATTTCCAATTAAAAACTTTCCAGTATTATGTAAAGGATGTATATTTTATCAATAAAAATATATTTGTTTTAATATCTTCAGTTAACTGTATTGAGTGTTCTTTTGTTATACATTTCCAATATGAGGTTTTGGGTGTTATTTTATAGTTTATCAATATTTTGTAAAATGTTGAAATACTGTTTCCCATGACAAAGTAATTATATATGATTTCATATATGTATTTCTTTAAATGAAGAATTGTTAATTATTCAACTTAAATCTTGCAAATGTGACAGAATACTCTGTGTAAAGTTAGCCAGTCCTCTTGTGGAATTGTGTATGTTGTTTTTATTACTTGCATATCTAAAACTTCTTTGATACATTGGAGCCAACAAACATATCCTTTCCGTTCCCAGGAATTAATAATTTTTCTATATATTTTATGTGGAAAGTTTTTTGTGACTATAAATGGTGCTAAAAGATCAAACCAGATTTTTAAATCTATATTTGCATTAATAATTTTCCTAAATGAGTCAATGTAATAATTAATCATACAGTTTTAGTGGGTTTAGTTATGTTATATTGCATACTAATACATATGTGCCATGGCAAATTGTTTTTATCTATTATTTGCATTTTTTTGTAAATCAAATTAATTTATTGATATTACAGTTAGTAATTATTTCCAATTTGCAGGATAATTTGGACTTATACAGTCTGAGATTGTTTTAGATATTGATGCTTTTATATATGTTTATATATCCGGAAAGTGTAATCCTCCCCGTTTCCATGGTCTGATATGATGTATTAAAGCTATTCTGTTTCTTTTTGAAACCATAAAAATTTTATTAGGCAAGAATGTATTTCTTTAAGTATATTCCTTTCTGGTAACAGTTGTATTGCCAAGGCTATATATAGGATCACGGGCAGTAAAACCATTTTTATTAACTGTAGTCTAACTTCAGATGTTAATATTATTTTGTTTCATTTTTCCACAGAGATTTTAATTGTATTGCTGATATTATTTTAGTTTTTGAGACTAATTCATTATTATCCTTGCATAACTCAGTCCCTAGATATTTTAAGGTAGATTCTTGTTTCCCTATGATGTGATCCCGCTTAGTCTGCGTTTCTTTTTTTTTATATAAAACAAAAAAAAAATTGATTTTGATTTACTGAAATGGAGTCCTTAAGTCATGTGAAATTTGTCAATTAATATATCTAATTATTCTAATGTCTCTTTTGTATTAGATAATGTTAATAATATGTCATTGGCAAATAGCATTACTTTAGAACTGTATTGTTCATAAACATCTATTCCTTTGATTTTTATATTGTTATGAATTGAATCTGAAAATATTTCAATAGCCAGAGCAAATAGAATTGGTGACATGGGGCATCCTTGTTTATATGTATAGATTCAGAGGTAAAAGTACCTAACTTGACATACACAAAATTATTTGTGTATATATATATATATATATATATATATATATATATATATATATATATTTTTTTTTTTTTTTTTTTTTTTTTTTAGGAGATGAACAAAAGATGCAGGAAATTCAAATAGCATTAGGATTTTGAATAAATACTCTCAATTTAGGGAATCAAAGGCTTTCTCTATGTCTAAGCCAATTATGAGTGTTTCTTTATTTTCTTTATTAACATAATCTATAAGAGAAATTATCCTTTTAATATTGTCGTATTTGTGTTTGTCTATGATATATAAATCCAGTTTGATCATTATTTATTGTTTTGGATAGTGGTACTTTCATTCTGTTAGTTAATATTGTCATAAATATCTTATAGTCATTATTTAATAATGATATATGTCTATATGAGGTACAGAGTTGTGGAGAATTATTTTCCTTTAGGATTGGTGTGATTAAGGAACATCTCCAATAGAGTGGTATTAAAGCTTGTCAATGAATTTCTAATAAGAGATTTATGGAAGAGGGATAGTATTTTTGAAGGAAAACATTTATATATTTCTATAATTATGCCATCTATACCTGGAGCTTTATTATTTTTACCCTCTTTTATTGTATCTGTAATTTCTTTGTAGGATATGGGTGCTTGCAGATCTAGTTTTAATTTTCTGTTTTTTTTTATATTAGAACATTTTTCATCTAAATTTAATTGACTGATATGCATATTTTCTTTTTGGAAATGTTCTATATAGTGATTTCTACAGGCATTAAGAATGTCACCTATATCTGAGACATTTTTCCCTTTCTTTTCATGGAAGATACTTTTAATGTTATTAGGTTTTGATTGTATTTTGATTCTTGTGGATTAATTATGTAGATACTTGGGAAAAGTGGCCAAGATATCAATTTTTAGATTTTCTAAAATGAAACTAGTTTTATGTGTTAGAATTTCATTGTATTTATTGTTTAATACTTCTACTTTCTTTTTCATCACCAACTGATTTTGATTTTTTCAGCTTTTACTGTCAAAAGTTTGGATTGTAGATCTAATAATTCAGAAGCCCATTCTCTGATTTTTTTATACCAAGTTAGGGTTTTACCATATATGTAAGCCTTTAATGAGTCACATATCATTATTTTATTTATCTCTGTGGTATAATTAATATCAAAAAAGAACTGTAATTCAGATAATCAGGGTTTGAGCTCTTTAATTTTAGTTATATATGCTGGAATTTTGGAGTTAAAGATTAATGGTTTGTACCCATTTTGAAGTTTTAGTATCAATGAATTGTAGTATGAAAGGGGGCAGGGAGTGATTGAGAAATTAATGATTTTAGAGTCTAAGTCATGGGCAACAAACATTTTATCTATTCTAGTTTGGGTACCAAATCTGTGATCTTGATGGGAAAATAATAAAGATTTACTTTCTTTAAATTTGAAAGTATCTACAAGATGAAATGATTCTACCCACTTGTTTAAAGTTTTTGATACAGCAGATGTACCCAGTGGTCTTTTATTTGTAGTTTCAGAAATATCATATATACAGTTAAAATCTCCTCTTAATATTATGTTGCCTTTATAATTATTGGAAATGAAATCCAAGTGTTTTTTAGCAGTTCCTGTTCCAATGCCTGGGAACCAGTATAGACTGGCTAGAGTCCATATTCTGTTATATTTAACTATTACTAATGCCATAAGGCCGTCATTATCTTCATATTTATAAATGATTTCTGGGTTAATCACATTTGTTTTCCATAAAATTGTTACCCCTTTTGTCTTTGTCTTATAAGTGGATTGCACCAATATTATATATTCTTTAGGATTCCATTTGTAAATGTCATTTGTTTTGAAATGAGTTTCTTGAAGGAAGACAATTTGTGCTTTGTATAGTTTTAAATATTTCAGTAGATTTGATCTCTTGCTAGGATTGTTTAAGCCATTGGTATTTAAGATAAAGTTAAATCCATCTTAGGTTATTTAGACTGTGTATTTTTTGTTTTATTGTGACTAGTAAACATTTTCCTCTGACAACTATAAAGTGGATTCACTTTTTATCCTTGAAATACTGAAATATCGAAATTCAGTATTTCAAAGCTATAAAGTCGAATTTTTGAAACCACAAAAACTCAGGACCACGAAATTCAAAATGTTGCACACCAGAGATTTTGGATTTCGGGCTTCTACTGCACACACACAACATCCTCCTCACACGCAAACACAAGCTCTCTACTACATAAAAGCAGGGGGGGAGGCCCCCTGCACCCCCCATGTGGGGGATGTGCCCCCTCAACACCCCCCCACTTAAATATTCTCATTCCAAGGTCGCACTACACACAAAACTCCACCACACAAGCTACATTCTCCTCACATGCAAAACACACACCACAGCCCCCTACCCAAAACCCTTAACACACACACACTTACCTGAATCCATAACCACAGCGAAACCTCAGATGCATGAAAATCAAAACCGTCGGTATTCAAGGTTTTGAATTTCACGCTTCTAAGCTTTCGCTGTTCTCAGGATTCCACTTTATGGGCTCGAAATACTGAATTTTGATATTTCAGGATTTCAAGCTTCTAAAGTGAATCCCTATAAAGTATATGTTTGTACTTTTAAAGGAAATCATCAGTTTTACATTTTTGAGTGTTTACCAATAAAGTAATATTTTGGTCAGGCATACTAAAAATGTTTTTGTGAAATAAATTTAAATTAATAAATGTTAACAAAACTAAGATCCACACTAGCCATGGAATAAAAATCATTCCTAACCTGATAGATAAACCTAAGTCCATCAGATTATCACTCATACCTTGACACTCCAGAACATCTGAGCGCCATAAATTAAATTATCATATGGAGAATATTTGTAATAGGAATAAGCAATATTTATATTATTTTGAACAAATATAGTACTATTGTAGATCAGACCAAATTCTAATACAATATAAATGTCTACTTATTTTATAAGCAATTAATATTTACATGAAAGATAGATGACAAACAATTCAATCATAGTAAAGTAGGTTGTATCATATATAAAACCTCAGTAAATGATTATAGCACACAGTTATTTAACATTTTCACCCTTATTGATGGTCTTTCAAAACTTATTACTTAATATAAATAGATGGTAATAATATTTATACCTAATGTTTATAATACAATGCATTTTACTGGATATATCAAAGTTACATTTCATTGTTTGCCAGCATTTAAGTAATCACTTTGTTTGTTGCTAACTTACTTAAAGCATCAAGTTTGTTTTATGTGAACATTGATGAAAGTTAGTGCATTTTAATTCAGTGCATCCCTCTTCCCCCCATTACCTACACATAAGGATTTTCATATCTGTCATTTTGTATTATGAAATGAATGAAATTATAGGTTAATAACAACAAATTCACTTATTGTGATTAATGATTGCAAGTTCCTTTTCCATATTCATAAATTGCCTTTTATGGCATATACTGAAAGTTTTTAGATTTAAATGGCAACATTCTATTTTGGGTACCTTCCCGTTAAACCCCTACCTGTTCACACCACCGTAAGAAGGAAAACAAAAATGAGCAGTGGTCACATTCTGCTGGAAGACATTAAGTACTGTGGAAATGTTGTAAGGACATCCATTTTCACAGTAGTACTTTGAAGGAAGAGAATAGTTTTTTTCTTTGAGCTGCATCCTGTCTTGTAAAGGATTGCACCTAACTTGCTTCCTTTCAGTTGGGGCAGTTTGTAGCTCATGCCACAACAGGGATAAATGTTTAAAAGCTTTTCAGTGATCCTGGCTAAGAAGAGTAAATTATTCAAGAAGTGGGATGTGTGGGATATGAACAGCTTTCCTGATCAAGTGGTCCTTACAGATGTCCACTTTACCCAAAAAATGTAGCAGTACCTGCCGCAGGAATTGGAAGCATCTCTCCTCAGACAGTGCCGCACTGAATTGTAAAGTGGCATTTCTGACGGGAATCGTTGTAGCAGCTGCTGCAGTCTTCTGATATCCTTTATGGTTTTTCCAAAACTTAGAAGGGCAGCTGGTGTACTCTGGTGAAGTATTTATAAGCTGCCAGTGAAACATGACTTCCAAAAATGGAAAACTTTCAACTGTGTGACTGTCTTTCCAACAGTAGTGTGCTACATCCGTTGTCTGTCTCCTTGATGTGTGCCAATACACATCAAACCTCCGTTCATGAATGCACAAATCTGTGACTTACATACTTTTCCATTACATGGAAAGTTGTTTGTCAGTTGCACGCATGTACCTCTCACCCTGACAGTTGTGTCGCTACTGAAACTCCGGCAAAAAAAGGACTGTGAACTGGTAGGGGTTTAACGTCTCCTTGATGTGTGGCAATACACATCAAGCCTGCCTTCATGAATGCACATATCTGTGCCTTACATTCTTTTCCATTAGATAGAAACTTGTTTTTCATTTGCACACATGCACTTCTCACCCTAACACTTGTGTCTGGGTCTATATTATAAGCACGAAGGTGTACTTACCCGAATACGTAAATGTCAACATGTCTTCCTCGAACCGCA
Organism: Protopterus annectens; assembly: GCF_019279795.1. Lineage (NCBI taxonomy): Eukaryota > Metazoa > Chordata > Ceratodontiformes > Protopteridae > Protopterus > Protopterus annectens. The sequence goes on along the minus strand of NC_056749.1, from coordinate 523,307,258 downwards.
AAAACATAGATTGTCCTGAAGCACGAAATCTGAAACGTCGAATCGTCATGGTTCGTCCTTCTGTGGTATAGCTCTGTAAGGTAAGTGTGTGATAGTTATGGACCTTAGGGTTAGGGTGCGGGCTAAGGTAATTGCATAGATGGTAATGTATGTGAGATTTAGTGTAGGGTTAGAAGTAGGGTTTAGTTAAGTGTATGTGTGTGGATTATTTAGATTGTTTGGGTATAGCTTCTTAAGGTAAGTATGCGATAGTTACGGACCTTAGGGTTAGGGTGCCGGTTAAGGTATGTGCATGCATGGTGGTATATGAAAGATTTAGTGTAGGTTTAGAAGTAGAGTTTAGTTTAGGGTTAGAAGTAGGGTTTTGGTTAGTGTATGTATGTAGTTTATTTAGTTTGTTTGGGTAGGTAGTATGTAGCGGGCGGTGGGGTGGGTCAACTATGATGGTTCGAGTTTGTGAATTTCATGGTATATGGCGTTTGGTGTATTGGCAGTTCACAGAATATGTGTCAGTGTTTTAGTATTCGGTTAATAGGGCTTTTATGCTTATAATATCGATCCCTTGTGTCTGGTACAGAAACACAATACAGCAGCGTGAACTGGTAGGGGTTTAACGGAAAAGTACCCTATTTTGTATAATCAGCAAAGGTTAAACTGAGTGACTATGGCAATTTAATATTATTTGTTCAGAATGTGATTGTTAGATTCTGTGACATTCCCAGTTCAGGCTTTTATTGTTTCCCTTGAACAACTTTGTCAGTTTGATGTCATGTATGCAACATTAGTTACCTTGGTAACAGCTTAAGTATTATGTATGGTCAAGATGGTTTACAAAACCAAAATTCAAGTTAAAGCAATTATATGGCTTGTTATGCACATTTACTTATATGAGAAAATCATCATGTTTCCCCTTGATGTTCAGTACAGTGTATGTCATTTATGGCAAGTTAAAACAGTAATGTTATTATACACAAGCCCATGTTATTGAACTGAGTGTCTATTGTCAATTTAATACTATTTGTTCAGAATATGAATGTTACATTCTGTGACATTTAAGTTCAGGCTTCTATTGTTTCTCTTGAACAACTTTGTCAGTTTGATGTCATGTATAAACATTAGATACCTTGGTAACCGCTTAAGTATTATATATGGTCTAGATGGGTTACAAAAACTACAATTCAAGTTAAATGAATTACATGACTTGTTATTCATATTTACTTATATAAGAAAATCATCATGCTTCCCCTTGATGTTCAATGTACTGTATGTCATTTATGACAAGATAAGACAGTAGTGTTACTATACACAAGCCCATGTTATTAAATCCTGTCTTTAATATCTAAATTCAGCAGACTGCTTCATTTTATATGACAATTATATATTGTATGTCTAGATTTTTTTTTTTCAAAAATTTTTTTTATTAATTATATGAATAGCAAGACAATTAAAAGATTATACATAACAAGAAGGCATAAATGAACATATAACAATTCATCTAGTGATAACAACCTTCCTGAGATTTTGATAAATTATTTAGAAATAAAACATACACCATATGTACACTATATACAAGTTAGGCAACCTGAGAGAAAAAAAATATATATATTTAACATTAACTATTTAATATGTTTAGAACCTTTTCTAACACAACCTTTCTAATAGCTTTTTTTGGACCCCACCTAAGTATCTTTGAGCATCAATAAATATAAAGCCATTTTCTGGAAAGTAACCCATTTTAATTTAGAACGATCAATCCAATTTTGTATTATATAAAGTTTTAGTAATGAGCAAATAAAATGATAACATGAATATCAACTTTGAAAGATGAATCAATGGAATATGTAGAATAGCAAATTCCCACGTCAACGTGATTTTGATATCCCATTTTCTGCAGTCTGACTTTCAAAGATGTCCACAATCTGTGAGAAAAATGACAATACCATAGAATATGAAGGAGGTCTGCTTGGGGATGAGAACAGCATGAACACGAAGGGGACTTATTTGGGTTAAATTTGTTTAATTTGATTGGGGTAAAGTAGGCATCATTATTAATCATTAATTGTGTGTATGCTAATTTTTTAAAAGGGATAAATTCCTTAGTGTGTCTAATAGCCAGGACTTTCTGAGATTCTGACAACTGGGAATTATAATTCAACCAAACATTGGATAAAAGACAGTTGTGGTCCATCATTAAAGAATTAATTAATTTATATGAGTTTGAGAGCATTTTATCAGATGATGAAAGTATTTTGATAATCGTGTTAAGGTTTTTCAATTGTGAGTCTATGGGGACCAGACATACAAATTTGTTTTTAATTATTGCTCTTAGTTGTGTAAAAATTGGTGAGTAATTCCAGTTTACTTTCAATAACTTACGCCAGTCAGATAAAGGCAAGTCAAGATATTTCAAAACATCTCCTACTTTTAGATTTTTAATTAAAGGATAGTTTGTTAAGTTCAAAAGTTTATTGTCCAATAATATATTTGGGTTTAGATGAATTGGCTGAACATGGTATGAGATCTTTTCTAGTTTACACATTTTGAGTAAGGGATAAATTGAGGGATAAATTCCTTAGTGTGTCTAATAGCCAGGACTTTCTGAGATTCTGACAATTGGGAATTATAATTCAACCAAACATTGGATAAAAGACAGTTGTGGTCCATCATTAAAGAATTAATTAATTTATATGAGTTTGAGAGCATTTTATCAGATGATGAAAGTATTTTGATAATCGTGTTAAGGTTTTTCAATTGTGAGTCTATGGGGACCAGACATACAAATTTGTTTTTAATTATTGCTCTTAGTTGTGTAAAAATTGGTGAGTAATTCCAGTTTACTTTCAATAACTTACGCCAGTCAGATAAAGGCAAGTCAAGATATTTCAAAACAAATTTTTTTTTTTCCTTTTG